>NW_027099417.1:0-35197 GCF_031753505.1 Anomalospiza imberbis
GTCTTGATCCTTTTTGGGTGTCCCATCCCCCTCTTTCCCCCGCCTTCCCCATCGTTCCCCCAATCCCCGCTCCCCTCCCCCGTGTTTGGTTTTGGGGGTTCCAGGCCCCTCCTGCTCCGTGGGGGGGTCCCGATCCCTCTTTGGTTTAATTTGGGGCCCCCAACCCCTTCTCACCGTGACCCCCCGCGGCCGGGGGGGCTCTCAGCACCACCAGTGCCACCAGTCCGGCCCCAGCTGCCCCCGCACGCCCCATCCCCATCCCCAGGGTCACCTCCCCCCTCCCCAAATTCCGCTCCCGGGGAGCGCTGGGCGCTGCGGGTCCGCCTGGCGACTGAGGAGTCATCGAGAACAAGCGCTCTGATTGGCTAGAAATGGCCCCGCGCAGTCTCTGATTGGCTAGCGCATTGAGAAGCGTTTTGATCTGCCTGGCAACCGATGAGCAGCGCTATCGCAGGCGCTGATTGCCTGAAAATCGCCGGCCCGGCAACTGAGTTGTCAGCAGCGCCGCGCGCTCTGATTGGCCAGGAGCTGTTTTGGGGTGGGGACGGGGGGAACTGGGGACCCCCAGGAGCCCCCCGGCTTTGGGGGTTTCCATCCCCCCTCGGCCCTCGGGGCGGCCCTGGGGCCACCCCAACACCCCCAAAGTGGGGAGGGTCCCCGGAGCCCTTTGGATCCCCCAAAAATGGGCTGGAAGCGGCAGGAGCCGCCCCAAAAAGGGATTGAAGGGTCCGGTCCGGGAATGGGGGAGGCTCCGGGGATGGCTCCGATCCGGATCGGGGCGGGCTGGGATTGAGGGAGGGTCCGTTCAGCGACTGGGCAGGGGTCTGGGACTGGGTCAGGGGCTGGCATTGGGGAGGGTTTGGGAATTGGGGAGGGGTCTGGGATTGAGGGGATTGGTCCATCTCGGGACTGGGGCAGGGTCGCTCCCTGGGGGAGGGGTCCATTATTGGGCCAGGGCCTCTCCCCTTCCCGAGCCCAATCCCGTTCCTGATCCTGTTCCCGATCCCAATCCCATTCCCATTTCTGTTCCCGTTCCCGATCTCATTCCCGACCCCGATCCCACTCCCATTCCCGATCCCAATCCTGTTCCCAGTCCCGGTCCCGCCGCTGTTTCCAGGAAATGGCTCTGCTCTCAACCCCGACCCCAAACCCAGCGGGTCAAACACCCCAGATCCTGGGGTCAACTCTCCCCGACCCCAAATCCTGGGGGTTCAAACACTGGGGGGGTCAAACACCCTCAAACCCAAACTCTGGGATGTCAAGCCCTACCCCCCCCCCCAGCCCCGAACCCCAAATTTTAGGATCAAACCCTCCAAATCCCAGATCCTGGGGTGTCAAACACTCCCCAATTCCCAAACGATGGGTTAAATACCCCTGATTTTGCTGATGGAAAAAAAACTTCTTTTCAGGGTTGGACGACCTGGTTGCGACAGCGGAACCCTTCTAAAAGACGGATGCTAAGAGACATAACCGGTGCTGTGGGAACAGGATTGGGAATTCTAAATAGCATTGATTCAGAAGTATTAATGAACACATTGGCTGCCACCACTAGATTTGACCAAATTCCAACAACCACTGCAGTCGTCCTTCTTGGCCTTGGGAAGACATCAGCGCTTGCTATCAAACATATTACCAAGTTGGGAGGAAGCAAGCGTAAATGATCACAAATTGGTAATTGATGCACTCGGTGCCACACAAAAGAACGTTTCTTTAGCTCTCAGCTGTATCCAGGCTCAATTAGGGATGCAGTCGGTTGCTGCCTCGATTATAAGAGAAGGTGAAGAAAGCACTTTTCCTACTGAGATTCGGAAAATAGTTTGGGACAGTGCCACTGATTTTGAAAAGGAATTCCAATCCCGGTGGAACCTAGTGAACTTTACCTATGACCCCATCACAAACATAGCCACAGCTTTGGTGTTAACCGTCCGTGATGCCTCAAGTGCGTTTGGTATTCCCCATCATTGCACTAGGACTGGGACACATATGGAGCCACTGGGAATGTGCTGGGGGCAACTGGGACCACGCTGGGGGCAACTGGGGACAAGGGTGAGTGACTGGGGCCCTGCTGGGAGAGACTGGGATCATACTGGACTCATACTGGGATCTTACTGGGAGTGACTGGGACTATTCTGGGGGCAAGTGGGAGAACTGGGAAAACACTGGATGGCACTGGGAACAACGGGAACAGTGCTGGGGGCAAATTGTATCATAACGGGGAATGACTGTCAGCAACTGGGCTCCTGCTGGGAGCAGCCCCTGGCGGCCCCGGGAGCCCCGCACCCCTTTCCCGGCCATGCCGCCCCTCCAGCCCCAGCACCCCCCATTGCCGGGGTGCCGGCACTGCCAGGGGTCCCCCCCTCTCGGGTTCCCCGCTGGGGCTTCTGGGGCTCTCCTCTCTCGGGGCTCCCGCTCAGGGCAGCCGCGGCTCTCCCGGGGCTCCCCAAAACCGGTGTCCCCCCGACGGGGCTCTGCCGCCACCCACACTGGGATCCCCCAAAAACACCTCTCGGGGACCCCCCGATGTCCCCCCGAGGGCCAGCTGCGGCTCGGCTTTGGAGCCCTGCCAGCTCCAAACATCCCTCCCAAAGAACCCGAACCCAGGCACCCCCCAGGATATTTGGGCCGAGCTCCCCCTCCCTGGGCACCTGCGGGATGGGGGCGATGCTCCCGGGGTGCTGCGAGCTCAGGCAGCGCCAGGGCCACGCGATTCCTTCTCTCCTCTCCTCCGGCTGCTCCCTGCTGCCGCTGCGCCTCTTCCTCCCTCCCTCCTCCTCCTGCCCCGCTCCGGGATCCTGAACCATGAGGGGAAAGGAGCGAGGAAAGGGCAGAACCGTGAGGGGAAAGGAGCGAGGAAAGGGCGGAACCGTGAGGGTAAAGGAGCGGGGCCAGGGGGACGCGCTGTCCTAAAAAAGCCCGGTTTGACCCAAAATCACCCAAAAGGGCATCAAATGCAGCCTACATCCACATGGTTCGGCCTGACACCAACCAAATGGGATTAAAAGTATCCAGAGGGCTCTAAAATCCAACCAAAGGGGCTTAAAACTGCCCCAAGTGTTTTATAGCCCTCAAGAAATGGCTTAAGATCACCCGTAAATCTTTCAAATGTGACTAAAATCCACCCTGAAAGTATCTGGTCCAGCCTAAAATCATCCAAAGGTATCTAAAATCACCAAAATGTCCCTGACACCAACACAAGAAGACCTAAAATCACCCTAAAAAGGCTGGGTTCAACCTAAAATTGCCCAAAGCAGCAAAAAACCCTACTTAAATGCACCCAAAATACACAAAAAAGGGACCTAAAATCACCCACACAGGATTAGGATTCACCCATATGGGCCCAGTTTTCCTAAACTCACCCAAATGGCCCCAGCCCCACCCACATGGGCCTAAAATCATCCAAAGGGGTCTGAAATCCCCCCTAAACCCCACCAGATTCGGCCTCAAATCAGCCACAGGGGCTGAAAATCCACCCAAAAAGGCTCGGGATCCCCGCAAGGGATCTGAAGCCCACCCTAAACCTGCCCGGTTCGGCCCAAAATCCCCCAAAGGGGCCGAGCCCGAGGCCGAGCCCGGGATCGGCTCCGGGGTCGCTCCGGGACCTCCGCCTCCGCTCCGGGCAGTTTTGGCCGCAGCCCCGGACGGGCCTGGGCGGGACCGGGAGGGACCAGGGAGGGCTCGGGAGGGGTTTGGACATCTGGGGCTTTTTTGGGCTTTTGGGAATTGTGTTGGGAGTTTACAGGGAATTGTTGGGGTTTTTGGGGAGAATTATTGGGTTTGGAGGCAGTTGGGGATTTTGGGGAGTTTGGTTTTGAGGGGTTTTATTGGTGCTTTGAGGGGGAAGTTGTTTTCCTGGGGGTATTTGGGGGTTAATTGAAATTTTTTGTGTTTTCTTTAGAATTTTGGAAGGTTTTACTGGGATTTTGTGGGGATTTTGTGGGATCCTCTGGAATTATTTCTGGGTTTTATTGGGATTTTTAGGGGATTTGGAGGCAATTTATTGGAATTGTGGGGGCATTTAGTGGGATTCTTTGGGGATTTGGGTTTGTTAGGAATTTTAGTGGGGATTAGGGGGGGTTTTGTAGGTTTTTTCTAGGTTGTTGTCAAGATTTCTTTGGACTCGTGAGTATTTTGTGGGGCTTGTTGTGGTTTTGGAGACATTTTTGGGAGGATTTGTGGGGTTTAATTGGGATTTTGTGGGCTTTTATTGGGATTCGAGGGTGTTCTAATGGGAATTTGTGAAATTTAATTGCGATTTCATGGGGTTTATTGGGACTTTCAGGGGTTTAAAGGAGACTTTGGTGCCTCTCAGCCCTTCCCCACACCCTGGGACAACTCCAAAGCCCCCCAAAATTCCACTGAAACCCCCCAAAATCCCCCAAAAATCCCAATTAAAAACTCCTAAACACCAAAGAATCCCACAAAATCCCAATGGAACCCACCAAAATTAAAAAAAAAAAAAAAAAAAAACAAAAAAAAAAAAAAAAAAGCCCAAAAATTTCAATAAACCCCCCAAAAAATAACCACCCCCAAAACCCTAAAAAATCCCTAAAATCCAAAATCCTCAAAACCCACAAAACCCCCATAACCCCACAAACCCAGTAATTCTCTCCAAAATCCAATAATTCCCCCTAATCTCCCAACAAAATCCCCCAAAGCCCATACATGCCGCCAAAATCTCCCCAAAATCCCCCCAGAGCGCGCCAGACTCACCGGGGGCAGTCCTGGATCAGGGGGCACCGGCCGGTGGAACAGGAGCCACCTCAGGGGGCCCGCGGTGCTTTTTGGGGAGGGGGCACCATGGGAAACCTCCCAAAAATGGGGGGGGTGGGACCCTGTGGCACCCCCTCCCCAGAAAGCCCCCTCACCCGGATCAGGAATAGCCAAACTCAAGAAAATGTAAACCAGGCTTGACTTTCCAGAAATTATTTTTGGCCGGGTTTAGCTGCACCCTCCAGGCTCAGGATCACCGGTGTATTTGCAGGTTTTGCTCTGCATCACCAGCCTGCCCAGACTCTGCTCGGTGTTTCACAAATGGAGAAGACAATGGATATTGTGCCAAGCTTCCTTGCAAACAGCAACACCTGCATCAGCATGACAGAAAAGAAGGGAAAAAAAAAAAAAAAAGAAAATAATCAGCGGTTAGAACAGAGCCAGTGTCCCACCATCTTCCCCTCCACTGTTATTATAGAGGCAAACCTGGGCCTAAAGCTTCCACCTCTCAGTTCCTGATGCTGTTTGACTTCAGCCTTGACTCCCCCTGATCTACCTGACTGCCGTCCAAGTGGGGCTGGGGATGCTCAGCCTGGAAACAGGAGACACTGGGGAGGCCTCAGTGCAGCTCTGCAGGACTGGAAGGGTCCCACAGGAAAGACGGGGACAGTGTTCAGCCGGGCCCGTGGCAACAGGACAAGGGGGGATGGCTTTCAACTGCAGGAGGCTGATTGAAGTTGGATCTGAGGGAGCTGCTCTTTTACACGGAGGCTGCTGAGGCACTGGCCCAGGCTGTGGATGCCCCATCCTTGGCAACAGGGCTGTGAGCAGCATGGGCTGGGGAAGATTGCTCAGCTCGGAACAAGATGCTCTTTAGATCCACTGTGATGTCACAGATGTGATGTTCCAGCAGGAACTTCCAGCGTCCAGCAAAGAGCACAACACAACCACTGGCCCTTGTGTCAGCCCACCCTGTGCCAGCCCTCGTGCCAGCTCACCCTTCACCATGTTCCCTGTCACTCTTCTCGTCACCTGCGCCCTGATACTCCCATCAGTCCTGAAAGCTCTCTGTTGCCTGGATTTTGTCATCCGTCCCTGCAGGATGCTCACATTTGTCCTGAGGAAGGTACAGTGCCATTCCATGGAGGTGGACACCCCCCAGCTGCCCGGCTGGGCTGGAGTTCTGTGGGGATGGGGTGGGACAGGGACCCCACTCTGAGGTGTTGCTACCTCTGCAGGCTGTCACCGAGAGAGAGGACGAGATGGAGGTGGACATGCAGGCTGATAGAGAGGAGGACATGGAAGTGGATGGCGAAGAGAGTGGAGACAATGCGATGGAGGTGGACATGGAGATTGATACAGAGGAGGAGATGGAAGTGGATGGAGAAGAGAGTGGAGAGGAAGAGATGGAGGTGGACATGCAGATGGATACAGAGGAGGAGATGGAAGTGGATGGAGAAGAGAGTGGAGAGGAAGAGATGGAGGTGGACATGGAGATTGATACAGAGGAGGAGATGGAAGTGGATGGAGAAGAGACTGGAGAGGAAGAGATGGAGGTGGACATGCAGATGGATCCAGAGGAGGAGATGGAAGTGGATGGAGAAGAGACTGGTGAAGAAGAGATGGAGGTAGATGTGGAAGAGGAGATGGACGTGGAAATGGAAGAGTACCTTGAGGACATGGACATTGATGAGAAAGATGAGGAAGAGGCCATGATCTTGGGATGAAGAGCAATACCAGCAGCAAGACAGGCATGTGGTCCCCACAGGCAGAGCGGGTCCCCTGCTGCCAGGCTGGGACTGGGCTGGGTGGTCCCTGCTCAGGGATGTGGGACCCGGTGCATTGGGTTCTGGTGGCCATCCCCAGCCTGTGCTGCGCTTGCTGGGCCAGCCTGGGGGCACATGGAAGAGCCCTCTCTGCCTGATTGGAGTGACCGTGCCTCTTGCTTTTCCTCAAGGACCGATGGAGATCCCGGACAGAGATGCCACCCTTTTGTACATACGTTGTAGAGTTTGTTGTTGTCTTTAGGCTATAGGTTTTAGGGCTTCTTTTTGTCTTCTGTAAATACGTTTCATAGACTTTTGTTAGATATGTTCTTAGGTATATACGTTCCATAGATAGTTGTTGTTACAAATATTCTTACAATGTAAATGTGTTCTGTGTTTTCTTTGCTGTTTTTCTGAAAATAAACAAGCTTTATTTTTCACACCCCAGTTCTCTTTCCATTTGCTTCAGGCACAGGTAGCATTTGCAAAGTTGTGGTTTCCGCTTGCTCCAGGTTCCCAGGGCTGGAGGTCGGTGGGGGCGCTGGCACAAGCTTTTGTTTGGGGGCAATATTGGGAAGGGGGTGGGAGAGGGGGCACAGGGGGAGGTGGGACCCACTGAGGCTCCCCCAGGTCACCCCAGGACCCTCAGGCCCCGTCCCAGCCCCCCCCAGTTCCCTCCACAGCCCCGGCTGAGGGGGGCTCAGCCCAGGAGCCGCCGTCGTTCGGGGCTCCCCCGAGGGCAGCCGCCAACGGGAGAGCTCCCGGCTCGGAGAGGCCCCAGCAGAGGAGGGGATCTTGTCCCTCCTCGAGGGCCCTGAAGGGTCTTCAGGCCCCTCTGAAGAGGAGTTTTTCTCTTTTTAGGGATGTTTGGGGGGACCTCACCCCTCCAAGGGTGTTTTTTCCTCCCCATTTTCAGGTGTTTGTGGGGCCACAGCCCCACAAGCCCCTTTTCAGGGGTGATCATGACAGCTTTAAGTGACATTTTTCTGGGGGACTCACTCCAAGCCGCTGTAGGGGATGTTTTTCCCCCCAGGGTGGATTTTTGGGGTTTAAGGGCCCCCGCTCTGGTCGGGTCCCACTCTAACTCCCCTGAAGAGGCCAACACCACTCCTGCTGATTCCGGCAGCGGAGCCCTAGGAGGGTTGTAAGAGTTGAAATTTTTAAATTTCATTTTTATTCTATTTTATTTAAATTCAAATTTATTGATTTTTAGTTTTATTATAACTCGTTGAGAGGACAGCAAGGACATTCAAGGGCAGGAACATTTTTTCCTGGCTGGTGACTGGAATTTCAGACCCTGGCAGTGTGTGCAGAACCACACAGACTGGGATCAAACATGGGCTGAGATCACCTGGACTGAGATCCTATGGACTGGGACCATATGGAATGGGACCATAGGGATCAGGACGGTACACACTGGGATAAACTGGGTTGAGATTCTATGGACTGGGACCACATGGACTGGGATTGCACAGACTGGGATCCCATGGACTGGGAAAAAGCATTGGCTACCATTGGCTACCATCCACATAGAAAGGTGGCCACCTCAAGTTGTCTTGATCCTTTTTGGGTGTCCCATCCCCCTCTTTCCCCCGCCTTCCCCATCGTTCCCCCAATCCCCGCTCCCCTCCCCCGTGTTTGGTTTTGGGGGTTCCAGGCCCCTCCTGCTCCGTGGGGGGGTCCCGATCCCTCTTTGGTTTAATTTGGGGCCCCCAACCCCTTCTCACCGCGACCCCCGCGGCCGGGGGGGCTCTCAGCACCACCAGTGCCACCAGTCCGGCCCCAGCTGCCCCCGCACGCCCCATCCCCATCCCCAGGGTCACCTCCCCCCTCCCCAAATTCCGCTCCCGGGGAGCGCTGGGCGCTGCGGCTCCGCCTGGCGACTGAGGAGTCATCGAGAACAAGCGCTCTGATTGGCTAGAAATGGCCCCGCGCAGTCTCTGATTGGCTAGCGCATTGAGAAGCGTTTTGATCTGCCTGGCAACCGATGAGCAGCGCTATCGCAGGCGCTGATTGCCTGAAAATCGCCGGCCCGGCAACTGAGTTGTCAGCAGCGCCGCGTGCTCTGATTGGCCAGGAGCTGTTTTGGGGTGGGGACGGGGGGAACTGGGGACCCCCAGGAGCCCCCCGGCTTTGGGGGTTTCCATCCCCCCTCGGCCCTCGGGGCGGCCCTGGGGCCACCCCAACACCCCCAAAGTGGGGAGGGTCCCCGGAGCCCTTTGGATCCCCCAAAAATGGGCTGGAAGCGGCAGGAGCCGCCCCAAAAAGGGATTGAAGGGTCCGGTCCGGGAATGGGGGAGGCTCCGGGGATGGCTCCGATCCGGATCGGGGCGGGCTGGGATTGAGGGAGGGTCCGTTCAGCGACTGGGGAGGGGTCTGGGACTGGGTCAGGGGCTGGCATTGGGGAGGGTTTGGGAATTGGGGAGGGGTCTGGGATTGAGGGGATTGGTCCATCTCGGGACTGGGGCAGGGTCGCTCCCTGGGGGAGGGGTCCATTATTGGGCCAGGGCCTCTCCCCTTCCCGAGCCCAATCCCGTTCCTGATCCTGTTCCCGATCCCAATCCCATTCCCATTTCTGTTCCCGTTCCCAATCTCATTCCCGACCCCGATCCCACTCCCATTCCCGATCCCGATCCTGTTCCCAGTCCCGGTCCCGCCGCTGTTTCCAGGAAATGGCTCTGCTCTCAACCCCGACCCCAAACCCAGCGGGTCAAACACCCCAGATCCTGGGGTCAACTCCCCCCGACCCCAAATCCTGGGGGTTCAAACACTGGGGGGGTCAAACACCCTCAAACCCAAACTCTGGGATGTCAAGCCCTACCACCCCGCCCCAGCCCCGAACCCCAAATTTTAGGATCAAACCCTCCAAATCCCAGATCCTGGGGTGTCAAACACTCCCCAATTCCCAAACGATGGGGTTAAATACCCCTGATTTTGCTGATGGAAAAAAAACTTCTTTTCAGGGTTGGACGACCTGGTTGTGACAGCGGAACCCTTCTAAAAGACGGATGCTAAGAGACATAACCGGTGCTGTGGGAACAGGATTGGGAATTCTAAATAGCATTGATTCAGAAGTATTAATGAACACATTGGCTGCCACCACTAGATTTGACCAAATTCCAACAACCACTGCAGTCGTCCTTCTTGGCCTTGGGAAGACATCAGCGCTTGCTATCAAACATATTACCAAGTTGGGAGGAAGCAAGCGTAAATGATCACAAATTGGTAATTGATGCACTCGGTGCCACACAAAAGAACGTTTCTTTAGCTCTCAGCTGTATCCAGGCTCAATTAGGGATGCAGTCGGTTGCTGCCTCGATTATAAGAGAAGGTGAAGAAGGCACTTTTCCTACTGAGATTGGGAAAATAGTTTGGGACAGTGCCGCTGATTTTGAAAAGGAATTCCAATCCTGGTGGAACCTAGTGAACTTTACCTATGACCCCATCACAAACATAGCCACAGCTTTGGTGTTAACCATACGTGATGCCTCAAGTGCGTTTGGTATTCCCCATCATTGCACTAGGACTGGGACACATATGGAGCCACTGGGAATGTGCTGGGGGCAACTGGGACCACGCTGGGGGCAACTGGGGACAAGGGTGAGTGACTGGGGCCCTGCTGGCAGAGACTGGGATCATACTGGACTCATACTGGGATCTTACTGGGAGTGACTGGGACTATTCTGGGGGCAAGTGGGAGAACTGGGAAAACACTGGATGGCACTGGGAACAACGGGAACAGTGCTGGGGGCAAATTGTATCATAACGGGGAATGACTGTCAGCAACTGGGCTCCTGCTGGGAGCAGCCCCTGGCGGCCCCGGGAGCCCCGCACCCCTTTCCCGGCCATGCCGCCCCTCCAGCCCCAGCACCCCCCATTGCCGGGGTGCCGGCACTGCCAGGGGTCCCCCCCTCTCGGGTTCCCCGCTGGGGCTTCTGGGGCTCTCCTCTCTCGGGGCTCCCGCTCAGGGCAGCCGCGGCTCTCCCGGGGCTCCCCAAAACCGGTGTCCCCCCGACGGGGCTCTGCCGCCACCCACACTGGGATCCCCCGAAAACACCTCTCGGGGACCCCCCGACGTCCCCCCGAGGGCCAGCTGCGGCTCGGCTTTGGAGCCCTGCCAGCTCCAAACATCCCTCCCAAAGAACCCGAACCCAGGCACCCCCCAGGATATTTGGGCCGAGCTCCCCCTCCCTGGGCACCTGCGGGATGGGGGCGATGCTCCCGGGGTGCTGCGAGCTCAGGCAGCGCCAGGGCCACGCGATTCCTTCTCTCCTCTCCTCCGGCTGCTCCCTGCTGCCGCTGCGCCTCTTCCTCCCTCCCTCCTCCTCCTGCCCCGCTCCGGGATCCTGAACCATGAGGGGAAAGGAGTGAGGAAAGGGCAGAACCGTGAGGGGAAAGGAGCGGGGCCAGGGGGACGCGCTGTCCTAAAAAAGCCCGGTTTGACCCAAAATCACCCAAAAGGGCATCAAATGCAGCCTACATCCACATGGTTCGGCCTGACACCAACCAAATGGGATTAAAAGTATCCAGAGGGCTCTAAAATCCAACCAAAGGGGCTTAAAACTGCCCCAAGTGTTTTATAGCCCTCAAGAAATGGCTTAAGATCACCCGTAAATCTTTCAAATGTGACTAAAATCCACCCTGAAAGTATCTGGTCCAGCCTAAAATCATCCAAAGGTATCTAAAATCACCAAAATGTCCCTGACACCAACACAAGAAGACCTAAAATCACCCTAAAAAGGCTTGGTTCAACCTAAAATTGCCCAAAGCAGCAAAAAACCCTACTTAAATGCACCCAAAATACACAAAAAAAAGGGACCTAAAATCACCCACACAGGATTAGGATTCACCCATATGGGCCCAGTTTTTCCTAAACTCACCCAAATGGGCCCCAGCCCCACCCACATGGGCCTAAAATCATCCAAAGGGGTCTGAAATCCCCCCTAAACCCCACCAGATTCGGCCTCAAATCAGCCACAGGGGCTGAAAATCCACCCAAAAAGGCTCGGGATCCCCGCAAGGGATCTGAAGCCCACCCTAAACCTGCCCGGTTCGGCCCAAAATCCCCCAAAGGGGCTGAGCCCGAGGCCGAGCCCGGGATCGGCTCCGGGGTCGCTCCGGGACCTCCGCGTTCGCTCCGGGCAGTTTTGGCCGCGGCCCCGGACGGGCCTGGGCGGGACCGGGAGGGACCAGGGAGGGCTCGGGAGGGGTTTGGGCATCTGGGGCTTTTTTGGGCTTTGGGGAATTGTGTTGGGAGTTTATGGGGAATTGTTGGGGTTTTTGGGGAGAATTATTGGGTTTGGAGGCAGTTGGGGGATTTTGGGGAGTTTGGTTTTGAGGGGTTTTATTGGTGCTTTGAGGGGGAAGTTGTTTTCCTGGGGGTATTTGGGGGTTAATTGAAATTTTTTGTGTTTTCTTTAGAATTTTGGAAGGTTTTACTGGGATTTTGTGGGGATTTTGTGGGATCCTCTGGAATTATTTCTGGGTTTTATTGGGATTTTTAGGGGATTTGGAGGCAATTTATTGGAATTGTGGGGGCATTTAGTGGGATTCTTTGGGGATTTGGGTTTGTTAGGAATTTTAGTGGGGATTAGGGGGGGTTTTGTAGGTTTTTTCTAGGTTGTTGTCAAGATTTCTTTGGACTCGTGAGTATTTTGTGGGGCTTGTTGTGGTTTTGGAGACATTTTTGGGAGGATTTGTGGGGTTTAATTGGGATTTTGTGGGCTTTTATTGGGATTCGAGGGTGTTCTAATGGGAATTTGTGAAATTTAATTGCGATTTCATGGGGTTTATTGGGACTTTCAGGGGTTTAAAGGAGACTTTGGTGCCTCTCAGCCCTTCCCCACACCCTGGGACAACTCCAAAGCCCCCCAAAATTCCACTGAAACCCCCCAAAATCCCCCAAAAATCCCAATTAAAAACTCCTTAACACCAAAGAATCCCACAAAATCCCAATGGAACCCACCAAAATTAAAAAAAAAAAAAAAAAAAAAAAAAAAAACCAAAAAAACGCCCAAAAATTTCAATAAACCCCCCAAAAAATAACCACCCCAAAACCCTAAAAAATCCCTAAAATCCAAAATCCTCAAAACCCACAAAACCCCCATAACCCCACAAACCCAGTAATTCTCTCCAAAATCCAATAATTCCCCCTAATCTCCCAACAAAATCCCCCAAAGCCCATACATGCCGCCAAAATCTCCCCAAAATCCCCCCAGAGCGCCCCAGACTCACCGGGGGCAGTCCTGGATCAGGGGGCACCGGCCGGTGGAACAGGAGCCACCTCAGGGGGCCCGCGGTGCTTTTTGGGGAGGGGGCACCATGGGAAACCTCCCAAAAATGGGGGGGGGGGGGGAACCCTGTGGCACCCCCTCCCCAGAAAGCCCTCTCCCCCGGTTCAGGAATAGCCAAATTCAAGAAAATGTAAACCAGGCTTGACTTTCCAGAAATTATTTTTGGCCGGGTTTAGCTGCACCCTCCAGGCTCAGGATCACCGGTGTATTTGCAGGTTTTGCTCTGCATCATCAGCCTGCCCAGACTCTGCTCGGTGTTTCACAAATGGAGAAGACAATGGATATTGTGCCAAGCTTCCTTGCAAACAGCAACACCTGCATCAGCATGACAGAAAAGAAGGGAAAAAAAAAAAAAAAGAAAATATTCACCGGTTAGAACAGAGCCAGTGTCCCACCATCTTCCCCTCCACTGTTATTATAGAGGCAAACCTGGGCCTAAAGCTTCCACCTCTCAGTTCCTGATGCTGTTTGACTTCAGCCTTGACTCCCCCTGATCTACCTGACTGCCGTCCAAGTGGGGCTGGGGATGCTCAGCCTGGAAACAGGAGACACTGGGGAGGCCTCAGTGCAGCTCTGCAGGACTGGAAGGGTCCCACAGGAAAGACGGGGACAGTGTTCAGCCGGGCCCGTGGCAACAGGACAAGGGGGGATGGCTTTCAACTGCAGGAGGCTGATTGAAGTTGGATCTGAGGGAGCTGCTCTTTTACACGGAGGCTGCTGAGGCACTGGCCCAGGCTGTGGATGCCCCATCCTTGGCAACAGGGCTGTGAGCAGCATGGGCTGGGGAAGATTGCTCAGCTCGGAACAAGATGCTCTTTAGATCCACTGTGATGTCACAGATGTGATGTTCCAGCAGGAACTTCCAGCGTCCAGCAAAGAGCACAACACAACCACTGGCCCTTGTGTCAGCCCACCCTGTGCCAGCCCTCGTGCCAGCTCACCCTTCACCATGTTCCCTGTCACTCTTCTCGTCACCTGCGCCCTGATACTCCCATCAGTCCTGAAAGCTCTCTGTTGCCTGGATTTTGTCATCCGTCCCTGCAGGATGCTCACATTTGTCCTGAGGAAGGTACAGTGCCATTCCATGGAGGTGGACACCCCCCAGCTGCCCGGCTGGGCTGGAGTTCTGTGGGGATGGGGTGGGACAGGGACCCCACTCTGAGGTGTTGCTACCTCTGCAGGCTGTCACCGAGAGAGAGGACGAGATGGAGGTGGACATGCAGGCTGATAGAGAGGAGGACATGGAAGTGGATGGCGAAGAGAGTGGAGACAATGCGATGGAGGTGGACATGGAGATTGATACAGAGGAGGAGATGGAAGTGGATGGAGAAGAGAGTGGAGAGGAAGAGATGGAGGTGGACATGCAGATGGATACAGAGGAGGAGATGGAAGTGGATGGAGAAGAGACTGGAGAGGAAGAGATGGAGGTGGACATGCAGATGGATCCAGAGGAGGAGATGGAAGTGGATGGAGAAGAGACTGGAGAGGAAGAGATGGAGGTGGACATGCAGATGGATCCAGAGGAGGAGATGGAAGTGGATGGAGAAGAGACTGGTGAAGAAGAGATGGAGGTAGATGTGGAAGAGGAGATGGACGTGGAAATGGAAGAGTACCTTGAGGACATGGACATTGATGAGAAAGATGAGGAAGAGGCCATGATCTTGGGATGAAGAGCAATACCAGCAGCAGGACAGGCATGTGGTCCCCACAGGCAGAGCGGGTCCCCTGCTGCCAGGCTGGGACTGGGCTGGGTGGTCCCTGCTCAGGGATGTGGGACCCGGTGCATTGGGTTCTGGTGGCCATCCCCAGCCTGTGCTGCGCTTGCTGGGCCAGCCTGGGGGCACATGGAAGAGCCCTCTCTGCCTGATTGGAGTGACCGTGCCTCTTGCTTTTCCTCAAGGACCGATGGAGATCCCGGACAGAGATGCCACCCTTTTGTACATACGTTGTAGAGTTTGTTGTTGTCTTTAGGCTATAGGTTTTAGGGCTTCTTTTTGTCTTCTGTAAATACGTTTCATAGACTTTTGTTAGATATGTTCTTAGGTATATACGTTCCATAGATAGTTGTTGTTACAAATATTCTTACAATGTAAATGTGTTCTGTGTTTTCTTTGCTGTTTTTCTGAAAATAAACAAGCTTTATTTTTCACACCCCAGTTCTCTTTCCATTTGCTTCAGGCACAGGTAGCATTTGCAAAGTTGTGGTTTCCGCTTGCTCCAGGTTCCCAGGGCTGGAGGTCGGTGGGGGCGCTGGCACAAGCTTTTGTTTGGGGGCAATATTGGGAAGGGGGTGGGAGAGGGGGCACAGGGGGAGGTGGGACCCACTGAGGCTCCCCCAGGTCACCCCAGGACCCCCAGGCCCCGTCCCAGCCCCCCCAGTTCCCTCCACAGCCCCGGCTGAGGGGGGCTCAGCCCAGGAGCCGCCGTCGTTCGGGGCTCCCCCGAGGGCAGCCGCCAACGGGAGAGCTCCCGGCTCGGAGAGGCCCCAGCAGAGGAGGGGATCTTGTCCCTCCTCGAGTGCCCTGAAGGGTCTTCAGGCCCCTCTGAAGAGGAGTTTTTCTCTTTTTAGGGATGTTTGGGGGGACCTCACCCCTCCAAGGGTGTTTTTTCCTCCCCATTTTCAGGTGTTTGTGGGGCCACAGCCCCACAAGCCCCTTTTCAGGGGTGATCATGACAGCTTTAAGTGACATTTTTCTGGGGGACTCACTCCAAGCCGCTGTAGGGGATGTTTTGCCCCCCAGGGTGGATTTTTGGGGTTTAAGGGCCCCCGCTCTGGTCGGGTCCCACTCTAACTCCCCTGAAGAGGCCAACACCACTCCTGCTGATTCCGGCAGCGGAGCCCTAGGAGGGTTGTAAGAGTTGAAATTTTTAAATTTCATTTTTATTCTATTTTATTTAAATTCAAATTTATTGATTTTTAGTTTTATTATAACTCGTTGAGAGGACAGCAAGGACATTCAAGGGCAGGGACATTTTTTCCTGGCTGGTGACTGGAATTTCAGACCCTGGCAGTGTGTGCAGAACCACACAGACTGGGATCAAACATGGGCTGGGATCACCTGGACTGAGATCCTATGGACTGGGACCATATGGAATGGGACCATAGGGATCAGGACGGTACACACTGGGATAAACTGGGTTGAGATTCTATGGACTGGGACCACATGGACTGGGATTGCACAGACTGGGATCCCATGGACTGGGAAAAAGCATTGGCTACCATTGGCTACCATCCACATAGAAAGGTGGCCACCTCAAGTTGTCTTGATCCTTTTTGGGTGTCCCATCCCCCTCTTTCCCCCGCCTTCCCCATCGTTCCCCCAGTCCCCGCTCCCCTCCCCCGTGTTTGGTTTTGGGGGTTCCAGGCCCCTCCTGCTCCGTGGGGGGGTCCCGATCCCTCTTTGGTTTAATTTGGGGCCCCCAACCCCTTCTCACCGCGACCCCCGCGGCCGGGGGGGCTCTCAGCACCACCAGTGCCACCAGTCCGGCCCCAGCTGCCCCCGCACGCCCCATCCCCATCCCCAGGGTCACCTCCCCCCTCCCCAAATTCCGCTCCCGGGGAGCGCTGGGCGCTGCGGCTCCGCCTGGCGACTGAGGAGTCATCGAGAACAAGCGCTCTGATTGGCTAGAAATGGCCCCGCGCAGTCTCTGATTGGCTAGCGCATTGAGAAGCGCTGTGATCTGCCTGGCAACCGATGAGCAGCGCTATCGCAGGCGCTGATTGCCTGAAAATCGCCGGCCCGGCAACTGAGTTGTCAGCAGCGCCGCGCGCTCTGATTGGCCAGGAGCTGTTTTGGGGTGGGGACGGGGGGAACTGGGGACCCCCAGGAGCCCCCCGGCTTTGGGGGTTTCCATCCCCCCTCGGCCCTCGGGGCGGCCCTGGGGCCACCCCAACACCCCCAAAGTGGGGAGGGTCCCCGGAGCCCTTTGGATCCCCCAAAAATGGGCTGGAAGCGGCAGGAGCCGCCCCAAAAAGGGATTGAAGGGTCCGGTCCGGGAATGGGGGAGGCTCCGGGGATGGCTCCGATCCGGATCGGGGCGGGCTGGGATTGAGGGAGGGTCCGTTCAGCGACTGGGCAGGGGTCTGGGACTGGGTCAGGGGCTGGCATTGGGGAGGGTTTGGGAATTGGGGAGGGGTCTGGGATTGAGGGGATTGGTCCATCTCGGGATTGGGGCAGGGTCGCTCCCTGGGGGAGGGGTCCATTATTGGGCCAGGGCCTCTCCCCTTCCCGAGCCCAATCCCGTTCCTGATCCTGTTCCCGATCCCAATCCCATTCCCATTTCTGTTCCCGTTCCCGATCTCATTCCTGACCCCGATCCCACTCCCATTCCCGATCCCGATCCTGTTCCCAGTCCCGGTCCCGCCGCTGTTTCCAGGAAATGGCTCTGCTCTCAACCCCGACCCCAAACCCAGCGGGTCAAACACCCCAGATCCTGGGGTCAACTCCCCCCGACCCCAAATCCTGGGGGTTCAAACACTGGGGGGGTCAAACACCCTCAAACCCAAACTCTGGGATGTCAAGCCCTACCACCCCCCCCCCCAGCCCCGAACCCCAAATTTTAGGATCAAACCCTCCAAATCCCAGATCCTGGGGTGTCAAACACTCCCCAATTCCCAAACGATGGGGTTAAATACCCCTGATTTTGCTGATGCAAAAAAAACTTCTTTTCAGGGTTGGACGACCTGGTTGCGACAGCGGAACCCTTCTAAAAGACGGATGCTAAGAGACATAACCGGTGCTGTGGGAACAGGATTGGGAATTCTAAATAGCATTGATTCAGAAGTATTAATGAACACATTGGCTGCCACCACTAGATTTGACCAAATTCCAACAACCACTGCAGTCGTCCTTCTTGGCCTTGGGAAGACATCAGCGCTTGCTATCAAACATATTACCAAGTTGGGAGGAAGCAAGCGTAAATGATCACAAATTGGTAATTGATGCACTCGGTGCCACACAAAAGAACGTTTCTTTAGCTCTCAGCTGTATCCAGGCTCAATTAGGGATGCAGTCGGTTGCTGCCTCGATTATAAGAGAAGGTGAAGAAGGCACTTTTCCTACTGAGATTGGGAAAATAGTTTGGGACAGTGCCGCTGATTTTGAAAAGGAATTCCAATCCCGGTGGAACCTAGTGAACTTTACCTATGACCCCATCACAAACATAGCCACAGCTTTGGTGTTAACCATACGTGATGCCTCAAGTGCGTTTGGTATTCCCCATCATTGCACTAGGACTGGGACACATATGGAGCCACTGGGAATGTGCTGGGGGCAACTGGGACCACGCTGGGGGCAACTGGGGACAAGGGTGAGTGACTGGGGCCCTGCTGGCAGAGACTGGGATCATACTGGACTCATACTGGGATCTTACTGGGAGTGACTGGGACTATTCTGGGGGCAAGTGGGAGAACTGGGAAAACACTGGATGGCACTGGGAACAACGGGAACAGTGCTGGGGGCAAATTGTATCATAACGGGGAATGACTGTCAGCAACTGGGCTCCTGCTGGGAGCAGCCCCTGGCGGCCCCGGGAGCCCCGCACCCCTTTCCCGGCCATGCCGCCCCTCCAGCCCCAGCACCCCCCATTGCCGGGGTGCCGGCACTGCCAGGGGTCCCCCCCTCTCGGGTTCCCCGCTGGGGCTTCTGGGGCTCTCCTCTCTCGGGGCTCCCGCTCAGGGCAGCCGCGGCTCTCCCGGGGCTCCCCAAAACCGGTGTCCCCCCGACGGGGCTCTGCCGCCACCCACACTGGGATCCCCCAAAAACACCTCTCGGGGACCCCCCGATGTCCCCCCGAGGGCCAGCTGCGGCTCGGCTTTGGAGCCCTGCCAGCTCCAAACATCCCTCCCAAAGAACCCGAACCCAGGCACCCCCCAGGATATTTGGGCCGAGCTCCCCCTCCCTGGGCACCTGCGGGATGGGGGCGATGCTCCCGGGGTGCTGCGAGCTCAGGCAGCGCCAGGGCCACGCGATTCCTTCTCTCCTCTCCTCCGGCTGCTCCCTGCTGCCGCTGCGCCTCTTCCTCCCTCCCTCCTCCTCCTGCCCCGCTCCGGGATCCTGAACCATGAGGGGAAAGGAGCGAGGAAAGGGCAGAACCGTGAGGGGAAAGGAGCGGGGCCAGGGGGACGCGCTGTCCTAAAAAAGCCCGGTTTGACCCAAAATCACCCAAAAGGGCATCAAATGCAGCCTACATCCACATGGTTCGGCCTGACACCAACCAAATGGGATTAAAAGTATCCAGAGGGCTCTAAAATCCAACCCAAGGGGCTTAAAACTGCCCCAAGTGTTTTATAGCCCTCAAGAAATGGCTTAAGATCACCCGTAAATCTTTCAAATGTGACTAAAATCCACCCTGAAAGTATCTGGTCCAGCCTAAAATCATCCAAAGGTATCTAAAATCACCAAAATGTCCCTGACACCAACACAAGAAGACCTAAAATCACCCTAAAAAGGCTTGGTTCAACCTAAAATTGCCCAAAGCAGCAAAAAACCCTACTTAAATGCACCCAAAATACACAAAAAAAAGGGACCTAAAATCACCCACACAGGATTAGGATTCACCCATATGGGCCCAGTTTTTCCTAAACTCACTCAAATGGGCCCCAGCCCCACCCACATGGGCCTAAAATCATCCAAAGGGGTCTGAAATCCCCCCTAAACCCCACCAGATTCGGCCTCAAATCAGCCACAGGGGCTGAAAATCCACCCAAAAAGGCTCGGGATCCCCGCAAGGGATCTGAAGCCCACCCTAAACCTGCCCGGTTCGGCCCAAAATCCCCCAAAGGGGCCGAGCCCGAGGCCGAGCCCGGGATCGGCTCCGGGGTGGCTCCGGGACCTCCGCGTTCGCTCCGGGCAGTTTTGGCCGCGGCCCCGGACGGGCCTGGGCGGGACCGGGAGGGACCAGGGAGGGCTCGGGAGGGGTTTGGGCATCTGGGGCTTTTTTGGGCTTTGGGGAATTGTGTTGGGAGTTTATGGGGAATTGTTGGGGTTTTTGGGGAGAATTATTGGGTTTGGAGGCAGTTGGGGGATTTTGGGGAGTTTGGTTTTGAGGGGTTTTATTGGTGCTTTGAGGGGGAAGTTGTTTTCCTGGGGGTATTTGGGGGTTAATTGAAATTTTTTGTGTTTTCTTTAGAATTTTGGAAGGTTTTACTGGGATTTTGTGGGGATTTTGTGGGATCCTCTGGAATTATTTCTGGGTTTTATTGGGATTTTTAGGGGATTTGGAGGCAATTTATTGGAATTGTGGGGGCATTTAGTGGGATTCTTTGGGGATTTGGGTTTGTTAGGAATTTTAGTGGGGATTAGGGGGGGTTTTGTAGGTTTTTTCTAGGTTGTTGTCAAGATTTCTTTGGACTCGTGAGTATTTTGTGGGGCTTGTTGTGGTTTTGGAGACATTTTTGGGAGGATTTGTGGGGTTTAATTGGGATTTTGTGGGCTTTTATTGGGATTCGAGGGTGTTCTAATGGGAATTTGTGAAATTTAATTGCGATTTCATGGGGTTTATTGGGACTTTCAGGGGTTTAAAGGAGACTTTGGTGCCTCTCAGCCCTTTCCCACACCCTGGGACAACTCCAAAGCCCCCCAAAATTCCACTGAAACCCCCCAAAATCCCCCAAAAATCCCAATTAAAAACTCCTAAACACCAAAGAATCCCACAAAATCCCAATGGAACCCACCAAAATTAAAAAAAAAAAAAAAAAAACAAAAAAAAAAAAAACAAAAAAACGCCCAAAAATTTCAATAAACCCCCCAAAAAATAACCACCCCAAAACCCTAAAAAATCCCTAAAATCCAAAATCCTCAAAACCCACAAAACCCCCATAACCCCACAAACCCAGTAATTCTCTCCAAAATCCAATAATTCCCCCTAATCTCCCAACAAAATCCCCCAAAGCCCATACATGCCGCCAAAATCTCCCCAAAATCCCCCCAGAGCGCCCCAGACTCACCGGGGGCAGTCCTGGATCAGGGGGCACCGGCCGGTGGAACAGGAGCCACCTCAGGGGGCCCGCGGTGCTTTTTGGGGAGGGGGCACCATGGGAAACCTCCCAAAAATGGGGGGGGGGGGGGGAACCCTGTGGCACCCCCTCCCCAGAAAGCCCTCTCCCCCGGTTCAGGAATAGCCAAATTCAAGAAAATGTAAACCAGGCTTGACTTTCCAGAAATTATTTTTGGCCGGGTTTAGCTGCACCCTCCAGGCTCAGGATCACCGGTGTATTTGCAGGTTTTGCTCTGCATCATCAGCCTGCCCAGACTCTGCTCGGTGTTTCACAAATGGAGAAGACAATGGATATTGTGCCAAGCTTCCTTGCAAACAGCAACACCTGCATCAGCATGACAGAAAAGAAGGGAAAAAAAAAAAAAAAGAAAATATTCACCGGTTAGAACAGAGCCAGTGTCCCACCATCTTCCCCTCCACTGTTATTATAGAGGCAAACCTGGGCCTAAAGCTTCCACCTCTCAGTTCCTGATGCTGTTTGACTTCAGCCTTGACTCCCCCTGATCTACCTGACTGCCGTCCAAGTGGGGCTGGGGATGCTCAGCCTGGAAACAGGAGACACTGGGGAGGCCTCAGTGCAGCTCTGCAGGACTGGAAGGGTCCCACAGGAAAGACGGGGACAGTGTTCAGCCGGGCCCGTGGCAACAGGACAAGGGGGGATGGCTTTCAACTGCAGGAGGCTGATTGAAGTTGGATCTGAGGGAGCTGCTCTTTTACACGGAGGCTGCTGAGGCACTGGCCCAGGCTGTGGATGCCCCATCCTTGGCAACAGGGCTGTGAGCAGCATGGGCTGGGGAAGATTGCTCAGCTCGGAACAAGATGCTCTTTAGATCCACTGTGATGTCACAGATGTGATGTTCCAGCAGGAACTTCCAGCGTCCAGCAAAGAGCACAACACAACCACTGGCCCTTGTGTCAGCCCACCCTGTGCCAGCCCTCGTGCCAGCTCACCCTTCACCATGTTCCCTGTCACTCTTCTCGTCACCTGCGCCCTGATACTCCCATCAGTCCTGAAAGCTCTCTGTTGCCTGGATTTTTTCATCCGTCCCTGCAGGATGCTCACATTTGTCCTGAGGAAGGTACAGTGCCATTCCATGGAGGTGGACACCCCCCAGCTGCCCGGCTGGGCTGGAGTTCTGTGGGGATGGGGTGGGACAGGGACCCCACTCTGAGGTGTTGCTACCTCTGCAGGCTGTCACCGAGAGAGAGGACGAGATGGAGGTGGACATGCAGGCTGATAGAGAGGAGGACATGGAAGTGGATGGTGAAGAGAGTGGAGACAATGCGATGGAGGTGGACATGGAGATTGATACAGAGGAGGAGATGGAAGTGGATGGAGAAGAGAGTGGAGAGGAAGAGATGGAGGTGGACATGCAGATGGATACAGAGGAGGAGATGGAAGTGGATGGAGAAGAGACTGGAGAGGAAGAGATGGAGGTGGACATGCAGATGGATCCAGAGGAGGAGATGGAAGTGGATGGAGAAGAGACTGGTGAAGAAGAGATGGAGGTAGATGTGGAAGAGGAGATGGACGTGGAAATGGAAGAGTACCTTGAGGACATGGACATTGATGAGAAAGATGAGGAAGAGGCCATGATCTTGGGATGAAGAGCAATACCAGCAGCAGGACAGGCATGTGGTCCCCACAGGCAGAGCGGGTCCCCTGCTGCCAGGCTGGGACTGGGCTGGGTGGTCCCTGCTCAGGGATGTGGGACCCGGTGCATTGGGTTCTGGTGGCCATCCCCAGCCTGTGCTGCGCTTGCTGGGCCAGCCTGGGGGCACATGGAAGAGCCCTCTCTGCCTGATTGGAGTGACCGTGCCTCTTGCTTTTCCTCAAGGACCGATGGAGATCCCGGACAGAGATGCCACCCTTTTGTACATACGTTGTAGAGTTTGTTGTTGTCTTTAGGCTATAGGTTTTAGGGCTTCTTTTTGTCTTCTGTAAATACGTTTCATAGACTTTTGTTAGATATGTTCTTAGGTATATACGTTCCATAGATAGTTGTTGTTACAAATATTCTTACAATGTAAATGTGTTCTGTGTTTTCTTTGCTGTTTTTCTGAAAATAAACAAGCTTTATTTTTCACACCCCAGTTCTCTTTCCATTTGCTTCAGGCACAGGTAGCATTTGCAAAGTTGTGGTTTCCGCTTGCTCCAGGTTCCCAGGGCTGGAGGTCGGTGGGGGCGCTGGCACAAGCTTTTGTTTGGGGGCAATATTGGGAAGGGGGTGGGAGAGGGGGCACAGGGGGAGGTGGGACCCACTGAGGCTCCCCCAGGTCACCCCAGGACCCCCAGGCCCCGTCCCAGCCCCCCCAGTTCCCTCCACAGCCCCGGCTGAGGGGGGCTCAGCCCAGGAGCCGCCGTCGTTCGGGGCTCCCCCGAGGGAAGCCGCCAACGGGAGAGCTCCCGGCTCGGAGAGGCCCCAGCAGAGGAGGGGATCTTGTCCCTCCTCGAGTGCCCTGAAGGGTCTTCAGGCCCCTCTGAAGAGGAGTTTTTCTCTTTTTAGGGATGTTTGGGGGGACCTCACCCCTCCAAGGGTGTTTTTTCCTCCCCATTTTCAGGTGTTTGTGGGGCCACAGCCCCACAAGCCCCTTTTCAGGGGTGATCATGACAGCTTTAAGTGACATTTTTCTGGGGGACTCACTCCAAGCCGCCGTAGGGGATGTTTTGCCCCCCAGGGTGGATTTTTGGGGTTTAAGGGCCCCCGCTCTGGTCGGGTCCCACTCTAACTCCCCTGAAGAGGCCAACACCACTCCTGCTGATTCCGGCAGCGGAGCCCTAGGAGGGTTGTAAGAGTTGAAATTTTTAAATTTCATTTTTATTCTATTTTATTTAAATTCAAATTTATTGATTTTTAGTTTTATTATAACTCGTTGAGAGGACAGCAAGGACATTCAAGGGCAGGAACATTTTTTCCTGGCTGGTGACTGGAATTTCAGACCCTGGCAGTGTGTGCAGAACCACACAGACTGGGATCAAACATGGGCTGGGATCACCTGGACTGAGATCCTATGGACTGGGACCATATGGAATGGGACCATAGGGATCAGGACGGTACACACTGGGATAAACTGGGTTGAGATTCTATGGACTGGGACCACATGGACTGGGATTGCACAGACTGGGATCCCATGGACTGGGAAAAAGCATTGGCTACCATTGGCTACCATCCACATAGAAAGGTGGCCACCTAGAGTTGTCTTGATCCTTTTTGGGTGTCCCATCCCCCTCTTTCCCCCGCCTTCCCCATCGTTCCCCCAATCCCCGCTCCCCTCCCCCGTGTTTGGTTTTGGGGGTTCCAGGCCCCTCCTGCTCCGTGGGGGGGTCCCGATCCCTCTTTGGTTTAATTTGGGGCCCCCAACCCCTTCTCACTGCGACCCCCGCGGCCGGGGGGGCTCTCAGCACCACCAGTGCCACCAGTCCGGCCCCAGCTGCCCCCGCACGCCCCATCCCCATCCCCAGGGTCACCTCCCCCCTCCCCAAATTCCGCTCCCGGGGAGCGCTGGGCGCTGCGGGTCCGCCTGGCGACTGAGGAGTCATCGAGAACAAGCGCTCTGATTGGCTAGAAATGGCCCCGCGCAGTCTCTGATTGGCTAGCGCATTGAGAAGCGTTTTGATCTGCCTGGCAACCGATGAGCAGCGCTATCGCAGGCGCTGATTGGCTGAAAATCGCCGGCCCGGCAACTGAGTTGTCAGCAGCGCCGCGCGCTCTGATTGGCCAGGAGCTGTTTTGGGGTGGGGACGGGGGGAACTGGGGACCCCCAGGAGCCCCCCGGCTTTGGGGGTTTCCATCCCCCCTCGGCCCTCGGGGCGGCCCTGGGGCCACCCCAACACCCCCAAAGTGGGGAGGGTCCCCGGAGCCCTTTGGATCCCCCAAAAATGGGCTGGAAGCGGCAGGAGCCGCCCCAAAAAGGGATTGAAGGGTCCGGTCCGGGAATGGGGGAGGCTCCGGGGATGGCTCCGATCCGGATCGGGGCGGGCTGGGATTGAGGGAGGGTCCGTTCAGCGACTGGGCAGGGGTCTGGGACTGGGTCAGGGGCTGGCATTGGGGAGGGTTTGGGAATTGGGGAGGGGTCTGGGATTGAGGGGATTGGTCCATCTCGGGATTGGGGCAGGGTCGCTCCCTGGGGGAGGGGTCCATTATTGGGCCAGGGCCTCTCCCCTTCCCGAGCCCAATCCCGTTCCTGATCCTGTTCCCGATCCCAATCCCATTCCCATTTCTGTTCCCGTTCCCGATCTCATTCCCGACCCCGATCTCACTCCCATTCCCGATCCCGATCCTGTTCCCAGTCCCGGTCCCGCCGCTGTTTCCAGGAAATGGCTCTGCTCTCAACCCCGACCCCAAACCCAGCGGGTCAAACACCCCAGATCCTGGGGTCAACTCCCCCCGACCCCAAATCCTGGGGGTTCAAACACTGGGGGGGTCAAACACCCTCAAACCCAAACTCTGGGATGTCAAGCCCTACCCCCCCCCCCCCAGCCCCGAACCCCAAATTTTAGGATCAAACCCTCCAAATCCCAGATCCTGGGGTGTCAAACACTCCCCAATTCCCAAACGATGGGGTTAAATACCCCTGATTTTGCTGATGGAAAAAAAACTTCTTTTCAGGGTTGGACGACCTGGTTGCGACAGCGGAACCCTTCTAAAAGACGGATGCTAAGAGACATAACCGGTGCTGTGGGAACAGGATTGGGAATTCTAAATAGCATTGATTCAGAAGTATTAATGAACACATTGGCTGCCACCACTAGATTTGACCAAATTCCAACAACCACTGCAGTCGTCCTTCTTGGCCTTGGGAAGACATCAGCGCTTGCTATCAAACATATTACCAAGTTGGGAGGAAGCAAGCGTAAATGATCACAAATTGGTAATTGATGCACTCGGTGCCACACAAAAGAACGTTTCTTTAGCTCTCAGCTGTATCCAGGCTCAATTAGGGATGCAGTCGGTTGCTGCCTCGATTATAAGAGAAGGTGAAGAAGGCACTTTTCCTACTGAGATTCGGAAAATAGTTTGGGACAGTGCCGCTGATTTTGAAAAGGAATTCCAATCCCGGTGGAACCTAGTGAACTTTACCTATGACCCCATCACAAACATAGCCACAGCTTTGGTGTTAACCGTACGTGATGCCTCAAGTGCGTTTGGTATTCCCCATCATTGCACTAGGACTGGGACACATATGGAGCCACTGGGAATGTGCTGGGGGCAACTGGGACCACGCTGGGGGCAACTGGGGACAAGGGTGAGTGACTGGGGCCCTGCTGGCAGAGACTGGGATCATACTGGACTCATACTGGGATCTTACTGGGAGTGACTGGGACTATTCTGGGGGCAAGTGGGAGAACTGGGAAAACACTGGATGGCACTGGGAACAACGGGAACAGTGCTGGGGGCAAATTGTATCATAACGGGGAATGACTGTCAGCAACTGGGCTCCTGCTGGGAGCAGCCCCTGGCGGCCCCGGGAGCCCCGCACCCCTTTCCCGGCCATGCCGCCCCTCCAGCCCCAGCACCCCCCATTGCCGGGGTGCCGGCACTGCCAGGGGTCCCCCCCTCTCGGGTTCCCCGCTGGGGCTTCTGGGGCTCTCCTCTCTCGGGGCTCCCGCTCAGGGCAGCCGCGGCTCTCCCGGGGCTCCCCAAAACCGGTGTCCCCCCGACGGGGCTCTGCCGCCACCCACACTGGGATCCCCCAAAAACACCTCTCGGGGACCCCCCGATGTCCCCCCGAGGGCCAGCTGCGGCTCGGCTTTGGAGCCCTGCCAGCTCCAAACATCCCTCCCAAAGAACCCGAACCCAGGCACCCCCCAGGATATTTGGGCCGAGCTCCCCCTCCCTG
Source organism: Anomalospiza imberbis (assembly GCF_031753505.1). Classification (NCBI taxonomy): domain Eukaryota; kingdom Metazoa; phylum Chordata; class Aves; order Passeriformes; family Viduidae; genus Anomalospiza; species Anomalospiza imberbis. The sequence goes on from NW_027099417.1 coordinate 26,609, forward strand.
GGCACCTGCGGGATGGGGGCGATGCTCCCGGGGTGCTGCGAGCTCAGGCAGCGCCAGGGCCACGCGATTCCTTCTCTCCTCTCCTCCGGCTGCTCCCTGCTGCCGCTGCGCCTCTTCCTCCCTCCCTCCTCCTCCTGCCCCGCTCCGGGATCCTGAACCATGAGGGGAAAGGAGCGAGGAAAGGGCAGAACCGTGAGGGGAAAGGAGCGGGGCCAGGGGGACGCGCTGTCCTAAAAAAGCCGGTTTGACCCAAAATCACCCAAAAGGGCATCAAATGCAGCCTACATCCACATGGTTCGGCCTGACACCAACCAAATGGGATTAAAAGTATCCAGAGGGCTCTAAAATCCAACCCAAGGGGCTTAAAACTGCCCCAAGTGTTTTATAGCCCTCAAGAAATGGCTTAAGATCACCCGTAAATCTTTCAAATGTGACTAAAATCCACCCTGAAAGTATCTGGTCCAGCCTAAAATCATCCAAAGGTATCTAAAATCACCAAAATGTCCCTGACACCAACACAAGAAGACCTAAAATCACCCTAAAAAGGCTTGGTTCAACCTAAAATTGCCCAAAGCAGCAAAAAACCCTACTTAAATGCACCCAAAATACACAAAAAAAAGGGACCTAAAATCACCCACACAGGATTAGGATTCACCCATATGGGCCCAGTTTTTCCTAAACTCACTCAAATGGGCCCCAGCCCCACCCACATGGGCCTAAAATCATCCAAAGGGGTCTGAAATCCCCCCTAAACCCCACCAGATTCGGCCTCAAATCAGCCACAGGGGCTGAAAATCCACCCGAAAAGGCTCAGGATCCCCGCAAGGGATCTGAAGCCCACCCTAAACCTGCCCGGTTCGGCCCAAAATCCCCCAAAGGGGCCGAGCCCGAGGCCGAGCCCGGGATCGGCTCCGGGGTGGCTCCGGGACCTCCGCGTTTGCTCCGGGCAGTTTTGGCCGCGGCCCCAGACGGGCCTGGGCGGGACCGGGAGGGACCAGGGAGGGCTCGGGAGGGGTTTGGGCATCTGGGGCTTTTTTGGGCTTTGGGGAATTGTGTTGGGAGTTTATGGGGAATTGTTGGGGTTTTTGGGAGAATTATTGGGTTTGGAGGCAGTTGGGGGATTTTGGGGAGTTTGGTTTTGAGGGGTTTTATTGGTGCTTTGAGGGGGAAGTTGTTTTCCTGGGGGTATTTGGGGGTTAATTGAAATTTTTTGTGTTTTCTTTAGAATTTTGGAAGGTTTTACTGGGATTTTGTGGGGATTTTGTGGGATCCTCTGGAATTATTTCTGGGTTTTATTGGGATTTTTAGGGGATTTGGAGGCAATTTATTGGAATTGTGGGGGCATTTAGTGGGATTCTTTGGGGATTTGGGTTTGTTAGGAATTTTAGTGGGGATTAGGGGGGGTTTTGTAGGTTTTTTCTAGGTTGTTGTCAAGATTTCTTTGGACTCGTGAGTATTTTGTGGGGCTTGTTGTGGTTTTGGAGACATTTTTGGGAGGATTTGTGGGGTTTAATTGGGATTTTGTGGGCTTTTATTGGGATTCGAGGGTGTTCTAATGGGAATTTGTGAAATTTAATTGCGCGATTTCATGGGGTTTATTGGGACTTTCAGGGGTTTAAAGGAGACTTTGGTGCCTCTCAGCCATTCCCCACACCCTGGGACAACTCCAAAGCCCCCCAAAATTCCACTGAAACCCCCCAAAATCCCCCAAAAATCCCAATTAAAAACTCCTAAACACCAAAGAATCCCACAAAATCCCAATGGAACCCACCAAAATTAAAAAAAACAAAAAAAAAAACAAAAAAAAAAACCAAAAAAAACGCCCAAAAATTTCAATAAACCCCCCAAAAAATAACCACCCCAAAACCCTAAAAAATCCCTAAAATCCAAAATCCTCAAAACCCACAAAACCCCCATAACCCCACAAACCCAGTAGTTCTCTCCAAAATCCAATAATTCCCCCTAATCTCCCAACAAAATCCCCCAAAGCCCATACATGCCGCCAAAATCTCCCCAAAATCCCCCCAGAGCGCCCCAGACTCACCGGGGGCAGTCCTGGATCAGGGGGCACCGGCCGGTGGAACAGGAGCCACCTCAGGGGGCCCGCGGTGCTTTTTGAGGAGGGGGCACCATGGGAAACCCCCCAAAAATGGGGGGGGGGAACCCCTGTGGCACCCCCTCCCCAGAAAGCCCTCTCCCCCGGTTCAGGAATAGCCAAACTCAAGAAAATGTAAACCAGGCTTGACTTTCCAGAAATTATTTTTGGCCGGGTTTAGCTGCACCCTCCAGGCTCAGGATCACCGGTGTATTTGCAGGTTTTGCTCTGCATCATCAGCCTGCCCAGACTCTGCTCGGTGTTTCACAAATGGAGAAGACAATGGATATTGTGCCAAGCTTCCTTGCAAACAGCAACACCTGCATCAGCATGACAGAAAAGAAGGGAAAAAAAAAAAAAAAGAAAATATTCACCGGTTAGAACAGAGCCAGTGTCCCACCATCTTCCCCTCCACTGTTATTATAGAGGCAAACCTGGGCCTAAAGCTTCCACCTCTCAGTTCCTGATGCTGTTTGACTTCAGCCTTGACTCCCCCTGATCTACCTGACTGCCGTCCAAGTGGGGCTGGGGATGCTCAGCCTGGAAACAGGAGACACTGGGGAGGCCTCAGTGCAGCTCTGCAGGACTGGAAGGGTCCCACAGGAAAGACGGGGACAGTGTTCAGCCGGGCCCGTGGCAACAGGACAAGGGGGGATGGCTTTCAACTGCAGGAGGCTGATTGAAGTTGGATCTGAGGGAGCTGCTCTTTTACACGGAGGCTGCTGAGGCACTGGCCCAGGCTGTGGATGCCCCATCCTTGGCAACAGGGCTGTGAGCAGCATGGGCTGGGGAAGATTGCTCAGCTCGGAACAAGATGCTCTTTAGATCCACTGTGATGTCACAGATGTGATGTTCCAGCAGGAACTTCCAGCGTCCAGCAAAGAGCACAACACAACCACTGGCCCTTGTGTCAGCCCACCCTGTGCCAGCCCTCGTGCCAGCTCACCCTTCACCATGTTCCCTGTCACTCTTCTCGTCACCTGCGCCCTGATACTCCCATCAGTCCTGAAAGCTCTCTGTTGCCTGGATTTTGTCATCCGTCCCTGCAGGATGCTCACATTTGTCCTGAGGAAGGTACAGTGCCATTCCATGGAGGTGGACACCCCCCAGCTGCCCGGCTGGGCTGGAGTTCTGTGGGGATGGGGTGGGACAGGGACCCCACTCTGAGGTGTTGCTACCTCTGCAGGCTGTCACCGAGAGAGAGGACGAGATGGAGGTGGACATGCAGGCTGATAGAGAGGAGGACATGGAAGTGGATGGAGAAGAGAGTGGAGACAATGCGATGGAGGTGGACATGGAGATTGATACAGAGGAGGAGATGGAAGTGGATGGAGAAGAGAGTGGAGAGGAAGAGATGGAGGTGGACATGCAGATGGATCCAGAGGAGGAGATGGAAGTGGATGGAGAAGAGACTGGAGAGGAAGAGATGGAGGTGGACATGGAGATTGATACAGAGGAGGAGATGGAAGTGGATGGAGAAGAGACTGGAGAGGAAGAGATGGAGGTGGACATGCAGATGGATCCAGAGGAGGAGATGGAAGTGGATGGAGAAGAGACTGGTGAAGAAGAGATGGAGGTAGATGTGGAAGAGGAGATGGACGTGGAAATGGAAGAGTACCTTGAGGACATGGACATTGATGAGAAAGATGAGGAAGAGGCCATGATCTTGGGATGAAGAGCAATACCAGCAGCAGGACAGGCATGTGGTCCCCACAGGCAGAGCGGGTCCCCTGCTGCCAGGCTGGGACTGGGCTGGGTGGTCCCTGCTCAGGGATGTGGGACCCGGTGCATTGGGTTCTGGTGGCCATCCCCAGCCTGTGCTGCGCTTGCTGGGCCAGCCTGGGGGCACATGGAAGAGCCCTCTCTGCCTGATTGGAGTGACCGTGCCTCTTGCTTTTCCTCAAGGACCGATGGAGATCCCGGACAGAGATGCCACCCTTTTGTACATACGTTGTAGAGTTTGTTGTTGTCTTTAGGCTATAGGTTTTAGGGCTTCTTTTTGTCTTCTGTAAATACGTTTCATAGACTTTTGTTAGATATGTTCTTAGGTATATACGTTCCATAGATAGTTGTTGTTACAAATATTCTTACAATGTAAATGTGTTCTGTGTTTTCTTTGCTGTTTTTCTGAAAATAAACAAGCTTTATTTTTCACACCCCAGTTCTCTTTCCATTTGCTTCAGGCACAGGTAGCATTTGCAAAGTTGTGGTTTCCGCTTGCTCCAGGTTCCCAGGGCTGGAGGTCGGTGGGGGCGCTGGCACAAGCTTTTGTTTGGGGGCAATATTGGGAAGGGGGTGGGAGAGGGGGCACAGGGGGAGGTGGGACCCACTGAGGCTCCCCCAGGTCACCCCAGGACCCCCAGGCCCCGTCCCAGCCCCCCCAGTTCCCTCCACAGCCCCGGCTGAGGGGGGCTCAGCCCAGGAGCCACCGTCGTTCGGGGCTCCCCCGAGGGAAGCCGCCAACGGGAGAGCTCCCGGCTCGGAGAGGCCCCAGCAGAGGAGGGGATCTTGTCCCTCCTCGAGTGCCCTGAAGGGTCTTCAGGCCCCTCTGAAGAGGAGTTTTTCTCTTTTTAGGGATGTTTGGGGGGACCTCACCCCTCCAAGGGTGTTTTTTCCTCCCCATTTTCAGGTGTTTGTGGGGCCACAGCCCCACAAGCCCCTTTTCAGGGGTGATCATGACAGCTTTAAGTGACATTTTTCTGGGGGACTCACTCCAAGCCGCCGTAGGGGATGTTTTGCCCCCCAGGGTGGATTTTTGGGGTTTAAGGGCCCCCGCTCTGGTCGGGTCCCACTCTAACTCCCCTGAAGAGGCCAACACCACTCCTGCTGATTCCGGCAGCGGAGCCCTAGGAGGGTTGTAAGAGTTGAAATTTTTAAATTTCATTTTTATTCTATTTTATTTAAATTCAAATTTATTGATTTTTAGTTTTATTATAACTCGTTGAGAGGACAGCAAGGACATTCAAGGGCAGGAACATTTTTTCCTGGCTGGTGACTGGAATTTCAGACCCTGGCAGTGTGTGCAGAACCACACAGACTGGGATCAAACATGGGCTGAGATCACCTGGACTGAGATCCTATGGACTGGGACCATATGGAATGGGACCATAGGGATCAGGACGGTACACACTGGGATAAACTGGGTTGAGATTATATGGACTGGGACCACATCGACTGGGATTGCACAGACTGGGATCCCATGGACTGGGAAAAAGCATTGGCTACCATTGGCTACCATCCACATAGAAAGGTGGCCACCTCAAGTTGTCTTGATCCTTTTTGGGTGTCCCATCCCCCTCTTTCCCCCGCCTTCCCCATCGTTCCCCCAATCCCCGCTCCCCTCCCCCGTGTTTGGTTTTGGGGGTTCCAGGCCCCTCCTGCTCCGTGGGGGGGTCCCGATCCCTCTTTGGTTTAATTTGGGGCCCCCAACCCCTTCTCACCGCGACCCCCCGCGGCCGGGGGGGCTCTCAGCACCACCAGTGCCACCAGTCCGGCCCCAGCTGCCCCCGCACGCCCCATCCCCATCCCCAGGGTCACCTCCCCCCTCCCCAAATTCCGCTCCCGGGGAGCGCTGGGCGCTGCGGGTCCGCCTGGCGACTGAGGAGTCATCGAGAACAAGCGCTCTGATTGGCTAGAAATGGCCCCGCGCAGTCTCTGATTGGCTAGCGCATTGAGAAGCGTTTTGATCTGCCTGGCAACCGATGAGCAGCGCTATCGCAGGCGCTGATTGCCTGAAAATCGCCGGCCCGGCAACTGAGTTGTCAGCAGCGCCGCGCGCTCTGATTGGCCAGGAGCTGTTTTGGGGTGGGGACGGGGGGAACTGGGGACCCCCAGGAGCCCCCCGGCTTTGGGGGTTTCCATCCCCCCTCGGCCCTCGGGGCGGCCCTGGGGCCACCCCAACACCCCCAAAGTGGGGAGGGTCCCCGGAGCCCTTTGGATCCCCCAAAAATGGGCTGGAAGCGGCAGGAGCCGCCCCAAAAAGGGATTGAAGGGTCCAGTCCGGGAATGGGGGAGGCTCCGGGGATGGCTCCGATCCGGATCGGGGCGGGCTGGGATTGAGGGAGGGTCCGTTCAGCGACTGGGGAGGGGTCTGGGACTGGGTCAGGGGCTGGCATTGGGGAGGGTTTGGGAATTGGGGAGGGGTCTGGGATTGAGGGGATTGCTCCATCCCGGGATTGGGGCAGGGTCGCTCCCTGGGGGAGGGGTCCATTATTGGGCCAGGGCCTCTCCCCTTCCCGAGCCCAATCCCGTTCCTGATCCTGTTCCCGATCCCAATCCCATTCCCATTTCTGTTCCCGTTCCCGATCTCATTCCCGACCCCGATCTCACTCCCATTCCCGATCCCGATCCTGTTCCCAGTCCCGGTCCCGCCGCTGTTTCCAGGAAATGGCTCTGCTCTCAACCCCGACCCCAAACCCAGCGGGTCAAACACCCCAGATCCTGGGGTCAACTCCCCCCGACCCCAAATCCTGGGGGTTCAAACACTGGGGGGGTCAAACACCCTCAAACCCAAACTCTGGGATGTCAAGCCCTACCCCCCCCCCCCCCAGCCCCGAACCCCAAATTTTAGGATCAAACCCTCCAAATCCCAGATCCTGGGGTGTCAAACACTCCCCAATTCCCAAACGATGGGGTTAAATACCCCTGATTTTGCTGATGCAAAAAAAACTTCTTTTCAGGGTTGGACGACCTGGTTGCGACAGCGGAACCCTTCTAAAAGACGGATGCTAAGAGACATAACCGGTGCTGTGGGAACAGGATTGGGAATTCTAAATAGCATTGATTCAGAAGTATTAATGAACACATTGGCTGCCACCACTAGATTTGACCAAATTCCAACAACCACTGCAGTCGTCCTTCTTGGCCTTGGGAAGACATCAGCGCTTGCTATCAAACATATTACCAAGTTGGGAGGAAGCAAGCGTAAATGATCACAAATTGGTAATTGATGCACTCGGTGCCACACAAAAGAACGTTTCTTTAGCTCTCAGCTGTATCCAGGCTCAATTAGGGATGCAGTCGGTTGCTGCCTCGATTATAAGAGAAGGTGAAGAAGGCACTTTTCCTACTGAGATTCGGAAAATAGTTTGGGACAGTGCCGCTGATTTTGAAAAGGAATTCCAATCCCGGTGGAACCTAGTGAACTTTACCTATGACCCCATCACAAACATAGCCACAGCTTTGGTGTTAACCGTACGTGATGCCTCAAGTGCGTTTGGTATTCCCCATCATTGCACTAGGACTGGGACACATATGGAGCCACTGGGAATGTGCTGGGGGCAACTGGGACCACGCTGGGGGCAACTGGGGACAAGGGTGAGTGACTGGGGCCCTGCTGGCAGAGACTGGGATCATACTGGACTCATACTGGGATCTTACTGGGAGTGACTGGGACTATTCTGGGGGCAAGTGGGAGAACTGGGAAAACACTGGATGGCACTGGGAACAACGGGAACAGTGCTGGGGGCAAATTGTATCATAACGGGGAGTGACTGGCAGCAACTGGGCTCCTGCTGGGAGCAGCCCCTGGCGGCCCCGGGAGCCCCGCACCCCTTTCCCGGCCATGCCGCCCCTCCAGCCCCAGCACCCCCCATTGCCGGGGTGCCGGCACTGCCAGGGGTCCCCCCCTCTCGGGTTCCCCGCTGGGGCTTCTGGGGCTCTCCTCTCTCGGGGCTCCCGCTCAGGGCAGCCGCGGCTCTCCCGGGGCTCCCCAAAACCGGTGTCCCCCCGACGGGGCTCTGCCGCCACCCACACTGGGATCCCCCAAAAAACACCTCTCGGGGACCCCCCGATGTCCCCCCCGAGGGCCAGCTGCGGCTCAGCTTTGGAGCCCTGCCAGCTCCAAACATCCCTCCCAAAGAACCCGAACCCAGGCACCCCCCAGGATATTTGGGCCGAGCTCCCCCTCCCTGGGCACCTGCGGGATGGGGGCGATGCTCCCGGGGTGCTGCGAGCTCAGGCAGCGCCAGGGCCACGCGATTCCTTCTCTCCTCTCCTCCGGCTGCTCCCTGCTGCCGCTGCGCCTCTTCCTCCCTCCCTCCTCCTCCTGCCCCGCTCCGGGATCCTGAACCATGAGGGGAAAGGAGCGAGGAAAGGGCAGAACCGTGAGGGGAAAGGAGCGGGGCCAGGGGGACGCGCTGTCCTAAAAAAGCCCGGTTTGACCCAAAATCACCCAAAAGGGCATCAAATGCAGCCTACATCCACATGGTTCGGCCTGACACCAACCAAATGGGATTAAAAGTATCCAGAGGGCTCTAAAATCCAACCAAAGGGGCTTAAAACTGCCCCAAGTGTTTTATAGCCCTCAAGAAATGGCTTAAGATCACCCGTAAATCTTTCAAATGTGACTAAAATCCACCCTGAAAGTATCTGGTCCAGCCTAAAATCATCCAAAGGTATCTAAAATCACCAAAATGTCCCTGACACCAACACAAGAAGACCTAAAATCACCCTAAAAAGGCTTGGTTCAACCTAAAATTGCCCAAAGCAGCAAA
>NW_027099418.1:0-35071 GCF_031753505.1 Anomalospiza imberbis
GGCATCACCGTGGTGGGCGACGTCATCGCCATCCTGCGCCACGCCAAGGTGGTCCACAGGCAGGTACGGGATCCCCCGGGATCCCCCGGGATCCGCTGGGAGCCAGGGCAACACCAACCCCCCGTTTTCCGCGCGTTCCCCACAGGAAATGTGCCGGGCGGCCTCGGAGTCGCTGCAGCCCGAGGCGGCGGGGGGGGTCCCGGCGGGATCAGCGGGATCGGGATCACTGGGATCAGCGGGATCGGGATCGCCAGGAGCAGCAGGAGCAGCGGGATCAGCGGGGTCGGGATCAGCAGGATCACCGGGATCGCCGGGATCCCTGCGGGGCCGCCGGGAGGATGATCACCAACAGCCTGAGCCGGGATCCCGCCCCCCGCGCCCCCCGGAATCCCCCCGGCGCCGGGATCTCCGTCACCGTCCCCAACGGGGCCGCCAAGGCCGGTAAGGGCGGGCCCGGATCCCCAAACGGGGCTTTTCCCACCCAAAAATAACCCGGGATCCCTCAGGGATCCACTGTGAGGCCAGGATCCCAAAACGGGGCTTTTCCCACCCGAAATACCCTGGGATCCCTCAGGGATCCACTGTGGGGCTGGAGAGCCTGGGGGAGGGCAGGGGGAAGGGGATTGGGGGATCCAGAGGGAGCTGGGATCGATCCAGAGGGATCAGGGAGGAGCTGGGATCGATCCAGAGGGATCAGGGAGGAGCTGGGATCGATCCAGGGGGGCTGGGATCGATCCAGAGTGATCAGCGAAGAGCTGGGATCGATCCAGAGTGATCAGCGAAGAGCCAGGATCGATCCAGAGGGATCAGGGAGGAGCTGGGATCGATCCAGAGGGATCAGAGTTGAGCTGGGATCGATCCAGAGGCATCAGGGAGGAGCAGGATCCCCTCCAGCCACCGCGCCCAGCCCCGAGATCCCCGCGGATCCCCCAACCCCTCCTCCCCGGATCCCTTTCCCGTGCCCAGGCGGATCCGGCCCCGAGGCGCCGGCGGCGCCGGCCAAGCGGCGCCGGGTGACGGCCGAGGCCGAGGGCAAGTACGTGATCTCGCTGCCCAAGGGCACCACGGCCCGCAGCCGCCAGATCCTGCGCCTGCAGGCGGCCCCAGGTACGCGCCGGGCGGATCCCAGGTCACCCCGGTGGATCCCGGGCTTCTTTCCCCTCCCGGATCCTGAGCTTGCCCTGCTGAGAAAGATCCGGGATCCCAAATTTCCCCTCGTGGATCCTGGATTTCCCCTTCCAGATCCCAGATTTCCCCTCCTGGAGTCTGCATTTCCCCTCCTGGATCCCGGATTTCCCCCTCCAGATCCCAGATTTCCCTTCCTGCGTCCTGAATTTCCCTTCCCAGATCCCAAATTTCCCCTTTCAGGTCCCAGTTTTCTACTCCCAGATCCTGAATTTCCTCCGTTTTCCTAAACTCCCCCCAGGTCCCCCCATTTCCCCACCAAATCCCCCATTTTCCCCCTCAAAATCCCCCCATTTTTCCCAAAATCCCCCCAATTTCCCCCAAAATCCCCCCAATTTCCCCCCAAACCTCCCATTTTTCCCAAAATTGCCCCATTTTTCCCCAAATCCCCCCAAATCCCCCGTTTTCCCCGCAGCCCTGGGCCGGCTGTCGGTGTTCGAGCGCCTCGGGGCCGAGGCCAAAGCGGCCGCAGCCGCCGGAGGGAAGGTGAGGGGGGGATCCCGGAGGATCCGGGGGGATCCGGGGTGGGGGTGGGATCCCCTGTGGGGGAGGGGCTGGATCCAGGTGGGATCTGATGGGAAAATCTGGGAGAGCAGGAGGGGGATCCGGGGTCCTGTGGGGGCGGGATCCAGCGGGGAAAGGATCCAGGGGAAGGAGGGATCCAGGATCTGGGGATTACAAGATCCAGAGAGAAAAGGATCAGGATCTGGGGAGGAAAAGATCCAGAATTCAGGATCCAGGGAGGGAAGGATCCAGAGGGAAAAGGATCCAGAATTCAGGATCCAGGCAGGACAGGATCCAGGGGAGGGGGAATCCAGGGACAAAAGGATCCAGAATCCATAAATCAGGATCCAGGGAGGACAAGATCCAGAGAGGGAAGGATCAAGGATCCAGGGGAGAAAGGATCATGAGGGAGCAGGATCCTGGGTGGGGGAAAGCATCTGGAATCCAGGGATCAGGATCCACGGGAGGCGGGATCCGTGGAGGGGAGGATCCGGGGGAAAAGGATCCAGGGGAGGTGCAGGATCCACGGGAGGCGGGATCCGTGGAGGGGAGGATCCGGGGCAAAAGGATCCAGGGGAGGTGCAGGATCCACGGGAGGCGGGATCCGTGGAGGGGAGGATCCGGGGGAAAAGGATCCAGGGGAGGTGCAGGATCCACGGGAGGCGGGATCCGTGGAGGGGAGGATCCAGGGGAGGGGGGATCCCGCCAGGAAATCTGCCGTTTGGGATCCAGCCCCGCTCTCCCCGCAGCCCTCGGGGGTGTTCAGCCGCCTGGGCGCCGCCCCGGACGGCCCCGACGCCGTCGGCGCCGCCGATCCCGCCGGGGATCGGCGGATCCCGAGGCGCTGCCCTACGCCGGCGTGCTGAAGAAGCGCCGGGAATGTTCCGGAGCGGCGGCGGCGGCGGCGGCGGCGCAGGACGGGGCCGTGTCCAGCTCGGGGGCCTGGGGCTGCGGCCAGGTCAGCAGCTCCTGCGAGCCCCGCGGCCCCCGCAGCGTCTTCCGCAGGCTGGGCCGCAAACCCGACTGAGCCGGGATCCGCCGGGATCCGCGGGGAGCTGCTGGGACTGACGGCGGGAACAACGGAGAGCCCGCCGGATCCGCTGGGTTCCCTCCGGAATCGGCGGGAAGCTGCTGGGACTGACGGCGGGAACGGGGCTCCCCTGGAGAGGGGATCCTGCTGGATCCGCTGGGATCCCCCCGGAATCGGCGGGAAGCTGCTGGGACTGACGGCGGGAACGGGGATCCTGCTGGATCCGCTGGGTTCCCTCCGGAATCTGCTGGGGTCTGCACCAGGAAAAGGGGTCCCTGCAAGTGGAGATCCTCCTGGATCCACTGGGATCCCTCCGGAATCAACGGGAACCTGCTTGGACTGACGGCAGGAATGGGGATCCCTGGGAGTGGGGATCCTGCTGGATCTGCTGGGATCCCCCTGGAACCTGCTGGGGTCTACACCAGGAACGGGGATCCCTGGGAGTGGGGATCCTGCTGGGACTGACACTGAGGGATGCCAGGGATCCTGCTGGGATTGATGCCAGGAGATCCCAGGAATCCTGGGAGTGGTGATCCTGCTGGGATGGGGATCCCAGGGATCCTGCTGGGACTGACACTGGGGGATCCCAGGATCCAGGAGTCCTGCTGGGATCCATGCCAGGAGATCCCGGGAGTGGAAATGCTGCTGGATCCACCGGGATCCCCTTCCCCCACCCCGGAATCAGCGGGGATCTGTTGGGATCTACACCAGGAACGGGGATCCCAGGAATCCCGGGAGTGGGGATCCTGCTGGGATTGATCCTGGGGGATCCCTCGGGGAGATCCTGCCAGGAATCCACGCTTGATCCCCTGGGAACTGGGGATCCTGCTGGGAAAAGGGGATCCCCTGGGAATCGAGCTGGATCCCCTGGAAAGGGGGGGATCCCACAAGCCCTGAACCCCTGGGGAGGGGAGATCCCTGCAGGAATCGAGGGGGGATCCCCCAGAAATCCCTGCCTGATCCCTTGGGAAAGGGCGGATCCCGTGGGAATCCCACTGGAAAACCCCGGTGGATCCCGCCTGCAGATCCCGAGGCCAAACCAGCACCGAAATCTCCTTTCCCCCCCCCCAGTTTTCCCTTCCCCAGATCTTTTTCGGGACTGGGGAGTCCAGAGACAAAATTCCATCCAGACGTGGGGTTTTATTCCCCTTTTCCTGGCTTTTTATTCCCATTTCCCCGGATTTTTATTCCAATTCTCCCCGATTTCCCCCCCCCCCCCCCCCAAAAAAAAAAAATTTTACTCCAAAAATTATCCCTGGGGGGAATTTTGGGAGCAACTTCCCAAAACAACCCCAAATCCTCCCCAAAAATCCCCAAATCCTTCCCCAAAAATCTCCAAATCCTCCCCAAAAACCCCCAGATCCTTCACAAAATCCCCAAATCCTCCCAAAAAATCCCCAAATCCTCCCAAAAAACCCCAGATCCTTCCCAAAATTCCCCAAATCCTCCCTAAATCCTCCCAAAAACCCCAAATCCTCCCAAAATCCCCAAATCCTCCCCAAAAATCCCCCAAAAAATCCCCAAATCCTCCCCAAAATCCCCAAATCCTTCCCAAATCCTCCCCCAAATCCTTCCCCCAAAACCCCCAGTTCCTTCCCAAAAATCCCGAAATCCTCCCAAAAATCCCCAAATCCTCCCAAAAAATCCCCAAATCCTCCCCAAATCCTTCCCAAAAACCCCCAAATCCTCCCCCAAAATCCCCAAATCCTCCCCAAAAACCCCCAAATCCTCCCCAAAATTCTCCAAAAATCCCCCAAATCCTTCCAAAAATCCCCAAATCCTCCCCAAATCCTTCCCCAAAAATCCCCAAATCCTCCCAAAATCCCCCAAATCCTCCCCAAAAATCCCCAAATCCTCCCCAAATCCTCCCCAAAATCCCCAAATCCTCCCCCAAAAACCCTCAAATCCTCCCCAAAATCCTTCCCAAAAATCCCCAAATCCTTCCCAAAATCCTCCCCAAATCCTCCCCAAAAATCCCCAAAAAAATCCCCAAATCCTCCCAAAAACCCCCAAATCCTCCCAAAAATCCCCCCAAAAATCCCCAAATCCTCCCAAATCCTCCCCAAAATCCTCCCAAAAATCCCCAAATCCCCCCAAAATCCCCAAATCCCCCCCAAAAACCCCCAGATCCTCCCAAAATCCTCCCAAAATCCCCAAATCCTCCCCAAAATTCTCCAAAAATCCCCCAAATCCTTCCCCAAAAATCCCCAAATCCTCCCAAAATCCCCCAAATCCTCCCCAAAAATCCCCCCAAAAATCCCCAAATCCTCCCAGATCCTTCCCAGCCCCACGGCAGGTGCTCAGACCAGCCCAAAATTGCCTTAATTTGCGGGTTTTGCCCCCGGGCCTGCCCAGAACCCCCGAATCCCTTCCTCCCTCTGCCTACAAACCCCAAAATTGGGGTTTTCCCCCAAAACCAGTTCGGGGCGGGGAATGCCGAGCGGGGGCAGTTTTTAATCGGGAAGAAAATGAAATTTGGGATTTTTTTCCCTCCAATTTGTGGCTTTCCCCCTTGAATTTGGGGTTTTTCTCCCCCAATTTGGTTTTTTTTTCCCTGAAATTGGGATTTTTTTCCTTCCAATTTGTTTTTTTTTCCCCTGAATTTGGGATTTTTCTCCTCCAATTTGGTTTTCCCCCCAAATTTGGGATTTTTCTCCTCCAATTTGGTTTTTTCCCCCAAATTTGGGATTTTTCTCCTGCAATTTGGTTTTTTTTTCCCTGAAATTGGGATTTTTTTCCTTCCAATTTGGTTTTTTTTTCCTGAAATTGGGATTTTTTTCTCCTCCAATTTGGTTTTCCCCCCAAATTTGGGATTTTTCTCCTCCAATTTCTTTTTTTCCCCCCAAATTTGGGATTTTTCTCCTCCAATTTGTTTTTTTTTCCCGAATTTGGGATTTTTCTCCTCCAATTTGGTTTTTTTCCCCCCGATTTTGGGATTTTTCTCCCCCAATTTGTTTTTTTTTCCCCCGAATTTTGGATTTTTCTCCCCCAATTTGTTTTTTTTTCCCCGAATTTGGGATTTTTTCTCCCCCAATTTGTTTTTTTTTCCCCGAATTTGGGATTTTTCTCCTCCAATTTGGTTTCCCCCCCGAATTTGCGATACTTTCCCCCTCCACTTCGTGTTTTTTTTTTCCCCAAATTCGGGATTTTTCCCCCAGATTCCGGGGGCGGGGTTTTCCCTGCGCTTCGGGTGAGTTCTCGCGGTTTTTCCCGCTTCTCGCGGGAGCTCCTTCTGGCAATAAAAGCGTGAGCGTGCTAATAAACATTCATTTATGCAGATCTATTTAAACGCCTTCCCGCCAGCTTTAATTAACGCCGGGGGGGCGGGCTCTGTGCGTGGGGAGGCCCCGCCCCTCGCAGCGTGACTCCGCCCCTTTGTGACGTCATAACTCTCGACTCCGCCCCTTAGGGCCCCGCCCCTCGTGGCGTGACCCCGCCCCTTTATGACGTCATAATTCCAAACCCCGCCCCTTAGGGCCCCGCCCCCCGTGGCGTGACTCCGCCCTATCGTGACGTCACCGGCTCCCCGCCCCTCGTGGCGTGGCCCCCGCCCCCATTGTGACGTCACAGCCCGAGCCCGCCCCCACCCCAAATCTGTGACCCCCCCCCCAAAATCCCAAAAAAATCCCAAAAAAATCCCCCAAAATCCCAAAAAATCCGCAAAAAAATCCCCCAAAATCCCAAAAAATCCGCAAAAAAATCCCCCAAAATCCCAAAAAATCCGCAAAAATCCCAAAAATACCCCAAAAAAATCCCCAAATATCCAAAAAAATCCCAAAAAAATCCCCAAAAAACTCCCCAAAAATACCCAAAAATCCCAAAAAAATCCCCCAAAAAAATCCCAAAAAATCCCCATAAAAATCCCAAAAAATCCGCAAAAATCCCAAAAATACCCAAAAAAATCCCAAAAAATCCGCAAAAATCCCAAAAAAATCCCCAAAAATCCCAAAAAATCCGCAAAAATCCCAAAAATACCCAAAAAAATCCCCAAATATCCAAAAAAAATCCCAAAAAAATCCCCAAAAAACTCCCCAAAAATACCCAAAAATCCCAAAAAAATCCTCCCAAAAAATCCCAAAAAATCCCCATAAAAATCCCAAAAAATCCGCAAAAATCCCAAAAATACCCAAAAAAATCCCAAAAAATCCGCAAAAATCCCAAAAAAATCCCCAAAAATCCCAAAAAATCCGCAAAAATCCCAAAAATACCCAAAAAAATCCCCAAATATCCAAAAAAAATCCCAAAAAAATCCCCCAAAAACTCCCCAAAAATACCCAAAAATCCCAAAAAAATCCCCCAAAAAAATCCCAAAAAATCCCCATAAAAATCCCAAAAAATCCGCAAAAAAATCCCCCAAAATCCCAAAAATACCCAAAAAATCCCAAAAAATCCGCAAAAATCCCAAAAATACCCAAAAAAATCCCCAAATATCCAAAAAAATCCCAAAAAAATCCCCAAAAAACTCCCCAAAAATACCCAAAAATCCCAAAAAAATCCCCCAAAAAAATCCCAAAAAATCCCCATAAAAATCCCAAAAAATCCGCGAAAATCCCAAAAATCCCCAAAAAATCTCAAGAAATCCGCAAAAATCCCAAAAAAATCCCCAAAAAATCCCAAAAAATCCGCAAAAATCCCAAAAATACCCAAAAAAATCCCCCCAAAAATCCTCCCCAAAAATCCCAAAAAATCCGCAAAAATCGCCAAAAAAATTCCAAAAAATTCGCAAAAATCCCAAAAAAATCCCAAAAAATCCCCATAAAAATCCCCCCCCCAAAAAAAATCCCCATAAACCCCCAAAATTTCCCACCTCTCCCCCAATGTCCCCAAAAATCCCAAAAAATCCCAAAAATCCCCAAAAAAAATGCCAAAAAAAATCCCAAAAATCCCCAAATTTTTCCCCCTCCCCCGATCCATCGCTCGGCGCTCGATTGCTCCTCCACGGCGCCACTTCCGCCTACCCCGTGATTGGCAGCTCCGGCCGCCAATGGGAGAGAGGGGAGGGGGTGAGCGGTGCCCAATCGGAGCGCGCGGGTGCGGAGGGGGCGGGGCCTCGGCGGCGGCGCGAGGCAGCGGCGGGAGCCATGAAGTGAGGGGGGGGAGGGGCGGGAAAAGGGGGGGAGGGGGCGTTTGGGGGGGATTTTGGGGGGATTTGGGGAATTTTGGGGAGTTTTGGGGGAATTTGGGGAATTTTGGGGGAATTTGGGGAATTTTGGGGAGTTTTGGGGGAATTTGGGGAATTTGAGGCGAGTTCGGGGGAATTTGGGGGGATTTAGGGGGAATTTGGGGGGATTTTGGGGGAATTTGGGGAATTTGAGGCGAGTTTGCGGGAATTTGGGGGGATTTAGGGGGAATTTGGGGGGATTTTGGGGAATTAGGGGGGATTTTGGGGGATTTGGAGGAGATTTTGGGGATTTTGGGGGGAATTTGGGGAATTTGAGGCGAGTTTGGGGGAATTTGGGGGATTTAGGAGGAATTTGGGGGGATTTAGGGGATTTGGAGGAGATTTTGGGGAATTTTGGGGGGATTTTGGGGAATTTTGGGGGAATTTGGGGAATTTGAGGCGAGTTTGGGGGAATTTGGGGGGATTTAGGGGGATTTTGGGGGAATTTGGGGGGAATTTAGGGGAATTTGGAGGAGATTTTGGGGGGATTTTTGGGGGGATTTGGGGATTTTGGGGGAATTTGGGGAGTTTTGGGGAATTTGGGGAATTTGAGGCGAGTTTGGGGGAATTTGGGGGGATTTAGGGGGAATTTGGGGGATTTGGAGGAGATTTGGGGGGATTTTGGGGGGGATTTGGGGATTTTGGGGGGAATTTGGGGAATTTGAGGCGAGTTTGGGGGAATTGGGGGGATTTAGGGGGAATTTGGGGGATTTTGGGGGGATTTAGGGGGATTTGGAGGAGATTTTGGGAGGATTTTTGGGGGGATTTGGGGAGTTTTGGGGGGAATTTGGGGAGTTTTGGGGGATTTGCGGGGATTTTGGGGGGATTTAGGGGGATTTTTGGGGGGATTTGGGGATTTTTGGGGGGACTTTGGGGAATTTTGGGAGTTTTGGGGAATTTGTGGGGATTTTGGGGAATTTTGTGGGGATTTGGAGGAGATTTTGGGGGAATTTTGGGGGATTTTCGGTGTTTTGGGGGGGAATTTTGGGGGTTTTCGGAGGAACCTGAGGAGATTTTGGGGTGACTTGAGGGAATTTGGGGAGATTTGAGCCACCCCTGCGCCCTGTCCCCCCCACACACAAAATAAACTCCCCAGATCCCTCGGGATCCACCCCTGGGATCCACTGGATCCCCCAGGCTGAACGTGCACGGGCTCCTGGTGCTGGTCCAAACCCCAAAACCCCAGAACTCCCCAAATCCTCCCCAAATCCACCCCAAATCCCCTTGAAAATTAAAAAAAAAAAACAAAACAAAACAAAAACACACTCAAATCCCTTGGGATCCACTCCCGGGATCCACTCGATCCCACCGGATCCCTCGGGCTAAGCACGGGCGGGCTCCTGGTGCTGTTCCAAACCCCAAAACCCCCCCCCAAAAAACCCCCTGAGATCCATCCCCCGGGGATCCGCCCCCTCCCGGGATCCACTCGATCCCAGCGGATCCCGCAGGCTGAACGTGGACGGGCTCCTGGTGCTGTTCCCCTACGAGTTCATCTACCCCGAGCAGTTCTCCTACATGCTGGAGCTCAAGCGCACGCTGGATGCCAAGGTGGGGATCCGCCGGGGATCCGCCGGGGGGGGGGGGGGGGGGATCCCTCGGGATCCGGGACCACCCCCACCCCCACCGACGTGAGCGCCCCTCCCCCATCCCCCATCCCCCAGGGCCACGGCGTGCTGGAGATGCCGTCGGGGACGGGGAAGACGGTGTCGCTGCTGGCCCTCATCGTCGCCTACCAGCGGGTGAGCGGATCCCGGGGGGGGGATCCCGGGGGATCTGGATGGGGCTTTGGGGGGGATCTGCAAGACCCTGGTGGATCCCAGGGGGTCCTGATGGTTCCTGGAGGATCCAGATTGTTTTTTGGGGGGGGGGGGGGGATCTCGGGGGGATCTGGAAGGGTTTTGGAGGGTCCTGGGGGGGTCCTGGTGGATCCCAGAGAGTCCTGGTGGTTCCTGGAGGATCCTGATGGGTTTGGGGGGTCTTGGGGGATCCTGATGGGTTTGGGGGGGTCTTGGGGGATCCCAGGGGAGATCTTGGTGGATCTGGAGGGGTCTGGGGGGGTCCTGGAGGCTCCTGAGGGTCTCTGGTGGATCCCGGAGGATCCTGATGGGTTTGGGGGGGGGGATTCCAGTGGATCCGGGGGGATCTGGAGTTTCCTGGTGGGTCCTGGTGGATCCCAGAGGATCCTGATTGGGGGGGATGGTGGGATTCCAGTGGATCCCCGGGGATCCGGGGGAATCCCGGGGGATCTGGAGTGTCCTGGTGGATCCCGGCGGCTCCCTGGGGAGCCGGGGTGATCCCAGTGGATCCCAGCAGATCCCAACCCCCGCCCCAGGCCCACCCCCTGGACGTCTCCAAGCTGATCTACTGCTCCCGCACCGTGCCCGAGATCGAGAAGGTGAGCGGCGATCCCGGCGGGGATCCCGGGGCGGCAGGGTCCCCGGGAGGATCCCTGAGGGTCGGGGATCCCGCCCGGCAGGTGGTGGAGGAGCTGCGGAAGCTGCTGGGCTGCTACGAGCGGGACCTGGGGGAGCCGCTGCCCTTCCTGGCGCTGGCGCTGAGCTCCCGCAAGAACCTCTGCGTGCACCCCGAGGTCAGGGCCCGGGGATCCCGGGGATCCGCGGGGATCCGCGGGGATCCGGGGGGGATTTAGGGCTCGGGGGGGGTCGCAGGGATCCTGGGGGCAGGGGGGAGTGCAGGGATCCCAGGGGGATCCCACGGGATCTGGGGGGATCTGGGGGGATTTGGGGTCAGGGGGGTCTGGGGGGCAGGGGGGAGTGCAGGGATCCAGGGGGATCCCAGGGGTCTGGGGGGATCCGGGGGGATTTGGGGTCAGGGGGGTTGCAGGGGTCTGCGGGGCAGGGGGGGTACGGGGATCCCAGGGGATCCCACGGGATCTGGGGGCATCCGGGGGGATTTGGGGTCAGGGGGGTCTGGGGGGCAGGGGGGGGTACGGGGATCCCAGGGGATCCCACGGGATCTGGGGGGCTTTGGGGGGGATTTGGGGTCAGGGGGGTCGCAGGGGTCTGGGGGGCAGGGGGGAGTGCAGGGATCCAGGGGGATCCCAGGGGTCTGGGGGGATCCGGGGGGGATTTAGGGCTCGGGGGGGGTCGCAGGGATCCTGGGGGGCAGGGGGAGTGCAGGGATCCCAGGGGATCCCAGGGGTCTGGGGGGCTCCGGGGGGATTTGGAGTCAGGGGGAGTGCAGGGATCCCGGGGGATCCCACGGGATCTGGGGGGATCCGGGGGGGATTTGGGGTCAGGGGGGATTTGGAGTCAGGGGGAGTGCAGGGATCCGGGGGATCCCAGGGGTCTGGAGAGATCCAGGGGAAGCTGGGGGTCAGAGGGAGCTGCGGGGGGCAGGGGAGTCGCAGGGATCCCAGGGGATCCCACGGGATCTGGGGGCATCCGGGGGATTTGGGGTCAGGGGGGTTGCAGTGGTCTGGGGGGAGTGCAGGGATCCCGGGGGATCCCAGGGGCCTGGAGAGATCCAGGGGAAGCTGGGGGTCAGAGGGAGCTGCGGGGGGCAGGGGAGTCGCAGGGATCCCAGGGGATCCCAAGGATCTGGTGGCAGTGGGGGACGGGTGGGGATTTTGGGCACTCGGTGGGAGGATCCTGGGGATCCGGTACTGAGGGTTGGGCGGGATCTGGATCCTGAGGGGGACTGGGGGGGTTGGGGGGAGGGTCCCAGAGCTTTGGGTGGATCCCAGCGGATCCCATTCCCGCAGGCTTTGGCTCCGTGGTCTGGGGAGGAGGCGGGGGCGGGGGTGGGGGTGTCACGGGGGTCTCAGGGCTGCGTGTGCGGATCCCCGCGGATCCCAGCGGATCCCCGCAGGTCTCGGCGCTCCGCTTCGGGAAGGAGGTCGACAGCCGCTGCCTGGCCCTGACGGCCTCGTACCTGCGGGATCCCCCCGAGGGGCCCCGGCCCAGCTGCAGCTTCTTCCAGGTGATCCCCGGGGGGATCCCGGGGGATCTGAGAGGATCTGGGGGGTCCCAGAGGGATCCTGGGGGGGCTCAGGGAGCTCCTGGAGGGGGTTTGGGGGGGTCCCAGGGGGTCCTGAGGGATCTGGGGGGGGGGGGGGGAGGGGGTCTCTCAAAGGGTTCCAGAGGGATCTGGGGGGGATCCTGGGGGATCTGAGGGGATCTGGGGGTGCCAGAGGGTCTCAGGGAGGTCCCGGATGGGGTTTGGGGGTCCCAGAGGGTCCTGGGGGTGTCCCAGAGGGTCCCTGAGGGATCTGGGGGGATCCTGAAGGGATCTGGGGAGTCCCTGAGGGATCTGGGGGGATCCTGAAGGGATCTGGGGGTCCCTGAGGGATCAGGGGGGATCCTGGGGGGGGGGTGGTGTGCCTGTTCCCCAAAGGATCCCCTGGGACCCCCCCATTGGGCCCCTCATTCACTTTGGGGTGCCCCCAGCCCCATTTCGGGGTCTCCCCTCCCCATTTTGGGTGCCCCCAGCCCCATTTTGGGTGCCCCCAGCCCCATTTTGGGGTGTCTCCTCCCCATTGTGGGTGCCCCCAGCCCCATTTTGGGTGCCCCCAGCCCCATTTTGGGGTGTCTCCTCCCCATTTTGGGTGCCCCCAGCCCCATGTCGGGGTCTCCCCTCCCCGCGTTGGCGCCCCCAGCCCCATTTCCCCCCAGGAGTTCGAGGCGCGGGGCCGGCAGAGCCCCCTCCCCTTCGGGGTCCACAACCTGGACGATCTGCGCAGCCTCGGGCGCCAGCGCGGCCTCTGCCCCTACTTCATGGCCCGCTCCTCGGTGAGCCCGAAAACACCCCGGAATATCCTAAAAACATCCTAGGAATATCCTGAAAATATCCTGAAAATATCCTAAAAATATCCTGAAAGTGTCCTGAAAATATCCTGAAAATGTCCTGAAAATATCCTAAAAATATCCTAAAAATATCCTGAAAGTGTCCTGAAAATATCCTAAAAATATCCTGAAAATATCCTGAAAGTGTCCTGAAAATATCCTGAAAATATCCTGAAAGTGTCCTGAAAATATCCTGAAAATGTCCTGAAAATATGCTGAAAATATCCTAAAAATATCCTGAAAATATCCTGAAAATATCCTAAAAATATCCTGAAAATATCCTAAAAATATCCTGAAAATATCCTGAAAATATCCTGAAATTGTCCTAAAATATTCCAAATTATCCCCAGCTGCCCCTCCTCATGGCCCGCTCCTCGGTGAGCCTGAAAACACCCCGGAATATCCTAAAAACATCCTAAAAATATCCTGAAAATATCCTGAAAATATCCTGAAAGTGTCCTGAAAGTGTCCTGAAAATATCCTGAAAATATCCTGAAAATATCCTAAAAATATTCTGAAAATATCCTAAAAATATCCTGAAAATATCCTAAAAATATCCTGAAAGTGTCCTGAAAATATCCTGAAAATATCTTAAAAACATCCTAAAAATATCCTGAAAATATCCTGAAAATATCTTGAAAATATCCTGAAAATATCCTAAAAATATCCTGAAAGTGTCCTGAAAATATCCTGAAAATATCCTGAAAATATCCTAAAAATATCCTGAAAATGTCCTGAAAATATCCTAAAAATATCCTAAAAATATCCTGAAAGTGTCCTGAAAATATCCTGAAAATATCCTGAAAATATCCTGAAAATATCCTAAAAATATCCTGAAAATATCCTAAAAATATCCTAAAAATATCCTGAAAATATCCTAAAAATATCCTGAAAGTGTCCTGAAAATATCCTGAAAATATCCTAAAAATATTCTGAAAATATCCTAAAAATATCCTGAAAATATCCTGAAAATATCCTAAAAATATCCTGAAAATATCCTAAAAATATCCTGAAAATATCCTAAAAATATCCTGAAAATATCCTGAAAATATCCTAAAAATATCCTAGAGATATCCTGAAAATATCCTGAAAATATCCTAAAAATATCCTGAAAATATCCTAAAAATATCCTGAAAATATCCTGAAAATATCCTAAAAATATCCTAGAAATATCCTGAAAGTGTTCTAAAAATATCCTAAAAATATCCTGAAAGTGTCCTGAAAATATCCTGAAAATATCCTGAAAATATCCTGAAAATATCCTGAAAATATCCTAAAAATATCCTAGAAATATCCTGAAAGTGTTCTAAAAATATCCTAAAAATATCCTGAAAGTGTCCTGAAAATATCCTGAAAATATCCTGAAAATATCCTGAAAATATCCTGAAAGTGTCCTAAAATATCCCAAATTATCCCCAGCTGCCCCTATTTCATGGCCCGCTCCTCGGTGAGCCCAAAAACACCCCGAAAACAGCCCGAAATATCCTAAAAATATCCTGAAAATATCCTGAAATTGTCCTGAAATACCCTGAAATTGTTCTAAAATATCCTGAAATTGTCCTAAAATAGTCCTAAAATGTCCAAAAATATCCTGAAAGTGTCCTAAAATATCCTGAAATTGTCCTAAAATAGTCCTAAAATACCCTAAAATATCCTGGAAGTGTCCTAAAATATCCTAAAGTATTCTAAATTATCCGCAGCTGCCCCTACTTCGTGGCCCGCTCCTCGGTGAGCCCGAAAACACCCCGGAATATCCTAAAAATATCCTGAAAATATCCTAAAAATATCCTGAAAGTGTCTTAAAATATCCTGAAATTGTCCTAAAATATCCTGAAGTTGTCCTAATGTATTCTAGAATATCCCCAGCTGCCCCTACTTCATGGCCCGCTCCTCGGTGAGCCCGAAAACACCCCGGAATATCCTAAAAATATCCTGAAAATATCCTGAAAGTGTCCTAAAATGTCCTAAAATATCCTGAAAATATCCTGAAATTGTCCTGAAAATATCCTGAAAATATCCTGAAAATATCCTGAAAGTGTCCTGAAAATATCCTGAAAGTATCCTGAAAATATCCTGAAAGTGTCCTGAAAATATCCTGAAAATATCCTAAAAATATCCTGAAAATATCCTGAAAATATCCTAAAAATATCCTAAAAATATCCTAAAAATATCCTGAAAGTGTCCTGAAAATATCCTAAAAATATCCTAAAAATATCCTGAAAGTGTCCTAAAATATCCTGAAATATCCTAAAATATCCTAAAAATATCCTGAAATATCCAAAAATATCCTGAAATTGTCCTAAAATATCCTGAAAGTGTCCTAAAATATTCTGAAATATCCTAAAATATCCTAAAATATCCTAAAAATATCCTGAAAGTGTCCTGAAATATCCTGAAATTGTCCTAAAATGTCCTAAAATATCCTGAAATTGTCCTAAAATATCCTAAAAATATCCTGGAAGTGTCCTAAAATACCCTAAAATATCCTAAAATATCCCCAGCTGCTCCCTCCTCATGGCCCGCTCCTCGGTGAGGAACCCCAAAACCAGCCTGGGACACCCCAAAAGCTCTCTGAGAGCCCCAAAATTTCCATAAAACCCCAGGAGTGACCCCAAAACCCCCCTGAGTGACCCAAAACCCCCGGGGGAACCCCAAAAACACCCTAAAACCCCCCAAAACCCCATGAGTGACCCCAAAATCACCCTAAGACCCCAGGAGTGACCCCAAAACCCCCCTGAGTGACCCCAAAACCGCCCTAAGACCCCAGGAGTGACCCCAAAACCATCCTGAAACCCCCCAGACCATTTTGGGAACCCCAAAACCACCCTAAATCCCCCCAAAACCCCCCTGAGTGACCCCAAAACCCCCGGGGGAACCCCAAAACCACCCTAACCCCCCCCAAAACCCCCCTGAGTGACCCCAAAATCGCCCTAAGACCCCATGAGTGACCCCAAAACCATCCCGAAACCCCCCAACCCTTTTGGGAACCCCAAAACCACCCTAAATCCCCCTAAACCCCCCTGAGTGACCCCAAAACCCCTGGGGAACCCCAAAACCACCCTAAATCCCCCCAAAACCCCCCTGAGTGACCCAAAACCCCCGGGGGAACCCCAAAACCGCCCTAAAACCCCCTGGGGAACCCCAAAACCACCCTAAATCCCCCAAAACCCCCCTGAGTGACCCCAAAACCCCCGGGGGAACCCCAAAACCACCCTAAATCCCCCCAAAACCCCCCTGAGTGACCCCAAAACCCCCGGGGGAACCCCAAAACCGCCCTAAAACCCCCTGGGGAACCCCAAAACCACCCTAACCCCCCCCAAAACCCCCTGAGTGACCCCAAAATCGCCCTAAGACCCCAGGAGTGACCCCAAAACCATCCTGAAACCCCCCAGACCATTTTGGGAACCCCAAAACCACCCTAAATCCCCCCAAAACCCCCCTGAGTGACCCCAAAACCCCCGGGGGAACCCCAAAACCACCCTAACCCCCCCCAAAACCCCCCTGAGTGACCCCAAAATCGCCCTAAGACCCCATGAGTGACCCCAAAACCATCCCGAAACCCCCCCAACCCTTTTGGGAACCCCAAAACCACCCTAAATCCCCCCTAAACCCCCCTGAGTGACCCCAAAACCCCTGGGGAACCCCAAAACCACCCTAAATCCCCCCAAAACCCCCCTGAGTGACCCCAAAACCCCCGGGGAACCCCAAAACCGCCCTAAAACCCCCTGGGGAACCCCAAAACCACCCTAAATCCCCCAAAACCCCCCTGAGTGACCCCAAAACCCCCGGGGGAACCCCAAAACCACCCTAAATCCCCCCAAAACCCCCCTGAGTGACCCCAAAACCCCCGGGGGAACCCCAAAACCGCCCTAAAACCCCCTGGGGAACCCCAAAACCACCCTAACCCCCCCCAAAACCCCCTGAGTGACCCCAAAATCGCCCTAAGACCCCAGGAGTGACCCCAAAACCATCCTGAAACCCCCCAGACCCTTTTGGGAACCCCAAAACCACCCTAAATCCCCCCAAAACCCCCGGGGGAACCCCAAAACCCCCGGGGGAACCCCAAAACCACCCTAAAACCCCCCAAAACCCCCCTGAGTGACCCCAAAACCCCTGGGGAACCCCAAAACCACCCTAAAACCCCCCAAAACCCCCCTGAGTGACCCCAAAACCGCCCTAAGACCCCAGGAGTGACCCCAAAACCATCCTGAACCCCCCCAGACCATTTTGGGAACCCCAAAACCACCCTAAATCCCCCCAAAACCCCCCTGAGTGACCCCAAAACCCCCGGGGGAACCCCAAAACCCCCGGGGGAACCCCAAAACCACCCTAAAACCCCCCAAAACCCCCCTGAGTGACCCCAAAACCCCTGGGGAACCCCAAAACCACCCTAAAACCCCCCTAAACCCCCCTGAGTGACCCCAAAACCGCCCTAAGACCCCAGGAGTGACCCCAAAACCATCCTGAACCCCCCCAGACCATTTTGGGAACCCCAAAACCACCCTAAATCCTCCCAAAACCCCCCTGAGTGACCCCAAAACCCCTGGGGAACCCCAAAACCACCCTAAATCCCCCCAAAACCCCCCCTGAGTGACCCCAAAACCCCATGGGGAACCCCAAAACCACCCTAAACCCCGCAAAACCCCCCCCTGAGTGACCCCAAAACCCCCCCCGGAAACCCCAAAACTGCCTCAGTGACCCCAGAAATGTTTTGGGGTACCCTAAATCCCCCCAAAACCCGCAGCTGGCCCACGCCATCGTGGTGGGGTACAGCCACCGCTGCCTGCTGGACCCCAAAATCCACCCTGGGGAGCCCCAAAACCGCCCTAACCCCCCCCCGAGTGGCCCCAAAACCCCGTGAGTGACCCCAAAGCTCTTTTGGGGTACGCTAAAACCCCGAAACTCGGCAGCTGGCGCACGCCAACGTGGTGGTGTACAGCTACCACTACCTGCTGGACCCCAAAATCGCGGGGCTGGTGTCGGCCGAGCTCGCCCGCTCCTCGGTCGTGGTGTTCGACGAGGCGCACAACATCGGTGAGAGCCCGGACCCCAAAACCCCGAACCCCAAAACACCGAACCCCGAAACACTGAACCCCAAAACCCCAAAACCCAAAACACCGAACCCCAAAACTCCAAACCCCAAAACCCCAAAACACTGAACCCCAAAACCCAAAACACTGAACCCCAAAACCCCGAACCCCAAAATCCTGAACCAAATCCTGAACCCCCAAACCCCAAAACCCAAAACACTGAACCCCAAACCCCAAAATCCTGAACCCCAAACCCCAAACCCCAAAACCCCGAACTCTAACAACCCCAAAACACTGAACCCCAAACCCCAAAACACTGAACCCCAAAACCCAAAACACTGAACCCCAAAACACTGAAGCCCAACCCCAAAATCCTGAACCCCAAAACCCAAAACCCTGAACCCCAAAACCCCGAACCCCAAAACACTGAACCCCAAACCCCAAAATCCTGAACCCCAAAACCCAAAACACTGAACCCCAAAACCCCGAACAAAATCCTGAACCCCAAAACCCAAAATCCTGAACCCCAAACCCCAAAACCCCGAACCCCAATAACCCCAAAACACTGAACCCAAAAACCCCGAACCCCAAAAACACCGAACCCCAAACCCCAAAATCCTGAACCCCAAAACCCCGAACCCCAAAACACCAAACGCCAAAACCCAAAATCCTGAACCCCAAAACCCCAAAACTCCGAACCCCAATAACCCAAAAACACTGAACCCAAAACTCCAAAACCCCGAACCCTAATGACCCCAAAACCCTGAACCCCAAAACCCTGAACCCAAAACCCCAAAACCCCGAACCCCAATAACCCCAAAACCCCGAACCCTAATAACCCCAAAACCCTGAACCCCAAAACCCTGAACCCCAAACCCCAAAACCCAAAACAATGAACCCCAAAACCCCAAAACTCCGAACCCCAATAACCCCAAAACCCTGAACCCTAATAACCCCAAAACCCTGAACCCCAAAACCCTGAACCCCAAACCCCAAAACCCCAAACCCCCAAAACCCTGAATCCCAAATCCCGAACCCCAAAAACCCCAAACCACCAAACCCCAACACCCCAAAACCCAAAAACCCCTGAACCCCAAAACCCCAAACCCCAATAACCCCCAAACCCCAAACCCTGAACCCCAAAAACCCAAAACCCCAACACGCCAGAGCCTCTTGGGGAGTCCCCCAGGGGGTTTGGGGTCACTAAGGGGGTTTTTGGGGTCACTTAGGGGAGATTTGGGGTCACTCTGGGGGTTTTGGGGTCACTCAGGGGAGATTTGGGGTCACTCGGGGGTTTTGGGGTCACTCTGGGGGTTTTGGGGTCACTCTGGGGGGTTTGGGGTCCCCCAGAGCGGTTTTGGGGTCACTCTGGGAGTTTTGGGGTCACTCAGGGGGGTTTGGGGTCACTCTGGGGAGATTTGGGGTCACTCTGGGGGTTTTGGGGTCACTCTGGGGTGTTTGGGGTCACTTGGGAGATTTGGGGTCACTCAGGGGGGTTTGGGGTCACTCAGGGGGTTTTAGAGTCATTCTGGGGGTTTTGGGGCCACTCTGGGGTTTTTGGGGTCCCCCAGGGGAGATTTGGGGTCACTCTGGGGGGTTTTGGGTCACTTAGGGGAGATTTGGGGTCACTCTGGGGGTTTTGGGGTCACTCAGGCGTGTTTGGGGTCACTCAGGGGAGATTTGGGGTCACTCTGGGTTTTTGGGGTCACTCTGGGGGGTTTGGGGTCACTCAGGGGGGTTTGGGGTCACTCTGGGGAGATTTGGGGTCACTTAGGGGAGATTTGGGGTCACTCTGGGGGTTTTGGGGTCACTCAGGGGGTTTTGGGGTCACTCAGGGGAGATTTGGGGTCACTCAGGGGGGTTTGGGGTCACTCAGGGGTGTTTGGGGTCACTCGGGGTTTTGGGGTCACTCAGGGGAGATTTGGGGTCACTCTGGGGGTTTTGGGGTCACTTAGGGGGGTTTTGGGGTCACTCTGGGGGATTTGGGGTCACTTGGGAGATTTGGGCGGGTCACTCTGGGGAGATTTGGGGTCACTCTGGGGGTTTTGGGGTCATTCGGGGGTTTTGGGGCCACTCTGGGGGTTTTGGGGTCACTTAGGGGGGATTTTGGGGTCTTCAGAGGAGATTTGGAGTCACTCTGGGGGGTTTTGGGGGTCACTCAGGGGGTTTTGGGGTCACTTAGGGGAGTTTTGGGGTCACTCAGGGGGTTTGGGGTCACTCAGGGGGGATTTTGGGTTCTTCAGAGGAGATTTGGGGTTCCCCGGTATTTTGGGGGTTTTTTTTGGGGTTTTTGTGTGGTTTTGGGCGCTGTTTTTGGGGTGGTTGTGGGGTTTTTGGGGTTCCTGACCCCGGAGCCCCCCAGACAACGTGTGCATCGAGGCCATGGGAGTGACCATCACCCGCCGGACGCTCGACCGCTGCCAGGCCAACGTGGCCGCGCTGCAGAGCTCCGTGCAGCGGTCAGCGGCGCGGGGGGGTTTGGGGCAGGGTTTGGGGTTTGGGGTCAGGGTTTGGGGTTTGGGGTCAGCGGGGTCAGCGGGGTTTGGGGCAGGGTTTGGGGTCAGGGTTTGGGGTCAGGGGGGTTTGGGGGCAGGGTTTGGGGCAGGGTTTGGGGTCAGGGTTTGGGGTCAGGGGGGTTTGGGGGCAGGGTTTGGGGCAGGGTTTGGGGTCAGGGTTTGGGGTCAGGGGGGTTTGGGGGCAGGGTTTGGGGCAGGGTTTGGGGGTCAGGGTTTGGGGTCAGGGGGGTTTGGGGGCAGGGTTTGGGGCAGGGTTTGGGGTCAGGGTTTGGGGTCAGGGGGGTTTGGGGCAGGGTTTGGGGTCAGGGTTTGGGGGTTGGGTCAGCGGGGTCAGGGGGGTTTGGGGTCAGGGTTTGGGGTCAGCGGGGTCAGGGGGGTTTGGGGGCAGGGTTTGGGGTCAGCGGGGTCAGAGGGGTTTGGGGGCAGGGTTTGGGGTTTGGGGTCAGCGGGGCCAGGGGGGTTTGGGGGCAGGGTTTGGGGTTTGGGGTCAGCGGCGCCGGGGGCTCGGGGTCAGGGGGGTTTGGGGTCAGGGTTTGGGGTTTGGGGTCAGCGGGGCCGGGGGCTCGGGGCAGCGGGGCCGGGGGCTGGGGGCTCGGGGTCAGCGGGGCCAGGGGCTCGGGGCAAGGGTTTGGGGTCAGCGGGGGTTTGGGGTTAGTGGGGTCAGGGGGGTTTGGGGTCAGGGTTTGGGGTTTGGGGTCAGCGGGGCCGGGGGCTCGAGGCAGCAGGGCCGGGGGCTCGGGGTCAGGGTTTGGGGTTTGGGGTCAGCGGCGCCGGGGGCTGGGGGCAGCGGGCCGGGGGGTCGGGGGCTCAGGGTCCGGGTTTGGGGTCAGGGGGGTTTGGGGTCAGGGTTTGGGGTCAGCGGGATCGGGGGGCTTTGGGTTCAGGGGGTTTGGGGTCAGGGGTTTGGGGTCAGGGGGTTTGGGGTCAGGGTTTGGGGTCAGGGGGGTTTGGGTCAGGGTTTGGGGTCAGGGGGTTTGGGGTCAGGGGGGTCAGGGGGGTTTGGGGTCAGGGTTTGGGGTCAGGGGGTTTGGGGGTCAGGGGGGTCAGGGGGTTTGGGGTCAGGGTTTGGGGTCAGGGGGGTTTAGGGTCAGGGGGCTTGGGGGCAGGGTTTGAGGTCAGTGGGGCCAGGGGGTTTGGGGTCAGGGGGTTTGGGGTCAGGGGGGTCAGGGGGGTTTGGGGTCAGGGTTTGGGGTCAGGGTTTGGGGTTTGGGGTCAGGGTTTGGGTCAGGGGTCAGGGTTTGGGGTCAGGGGTTTGGGGTCAGCGGGTTTGGGGGGCTTTGGGGTCAGCGGGTTCGGGGTCAGGGTTTGGGGTTTGGCGTCAGGCTTTGGGGTCAGGGGCTTTGGGGTGCTCAGTGGGGTCAGGGGGGCTCTGGGTTCTCAGGGGCTGTTTGGGATCTCAGGGATGGATTTTGGGATCCGTTTCGGGATCAAGGACTCGGCTTCCTGGTGCGGGTGGGCCGTGGGTGGCTTTGGGATCTCAGGGGTGGGGTTCGGGATCTCAGGGGGTTATTCGGGATCTCGGGGGTTATCTGGGATCTCAGGGGGTTTTCAGGATCTCAGGGGTTATTTGGGATCTTGGGGGATTTTAGGGATCTCAGGGGGTTATTTGGGATCTCAGGGGGTTTTCAGGATCTCAGGGGGTTTTTGGGATCTCGGGGTTATTCGGGATCTCGGGGGTTATTCGGGATCTCAGGGGCTATTTGGGATCTCATTGTTTTTGGGATCTCGGGGGTTATTCGGGATCTCAGGGGGTTATTCAGGATCTCAGGGGGTTTTTGGGATCTCAGGGGTTATTTGGGATCTCAGGGGGTTTTTAGGATCTCAGGGGTTATTTGGGTTCTCAGGGGGTTATTTGGGATCTCAGGGGGTTTTCAGGATCTCAGGGGGTTATTTGGGATCTCAGGGGGTTTTTGGGATCTCATTGTTTTTGGGATCTCGGGGGTTATTGGGATCTCAGGGGTTATTTGGGATCTCGGGGGTTATTCGGGATCTCATTGTTTTTGGATCTCAGGGGTTATTCGGGATCTCGGGGGTTATTTGGATCTCATTGTTTTTGGGATCTCAGGGGTTATTCGGGATCTCGGGGGTTTTTGGGATCTCAGGGGTTATTCGGGATCTCGGGGGTTATTCGGGATCTCATTGTTTTTGGGATCTCGGGGTTATTTGGGATCTCGGGGGTTATTTGGGATCCCTTTCAGGATCAAGGAGTCGGATTCCCGGCGCCTGGCCGACGAGTACCGGCGCCTGGTGCAGGGGCTGCGCGAGGCCGGGGCCGCCCGCGAGTCCGACCTGTTCCTGGCCAACCCCGTCCTGCCCGACGAGATCCTGCAGGGTACGGGATCCCCGGGATCCGCCGGGATCCCCCGGGATCGTGGGAACCCCCAAAACCCCCGGGATCCGCCCCAGAATCCTCAGGGTTCCCCGAGTTCGGCCCAGGGAGGCTTTTGGGGTCTGGGATCCCCCAGGATCTGCTGGGATCCACCAGGATCATGGGAGCCCCCGGAGTCATTGGGGTGAGTTTGGGGTTTTGGGCTGGCTCTGACCCCGTTTTTTACCCCGTTTTTTCCCCATTTTCCCCCCATTTTTTACCCAGTTTTCCCCATTTTCCCCCATTTTTTACCCAGTTTTCCCCATTTTCCCCCGTTTTTATGCCGTTTCTCCCCGCTGCAGAGGCCGTCCCGGGCAGCATCCGCACGGCCGAGCACTCTGTGGTTTTTGGGGTGGTTTTTGGGGTTTTGGGGTGTCTCTGACCCATTTTTACCCTGTTTTTCCCCGTTTTTTACCCTGTTTTTCCCCATTTTTTACCCTGTTTTTCCCCATTTTTCCCCAATTTTCCCCCGTTGTTTATGCCGTTTCTCTCCCGCTGCAGAGGCCGTCCCGGGCAGCATCCGCACGGCCGAGCACTCTGTGGTTTTTGGGGTGGTTTTTGGGGTTTTGGGCTGTCTCTGACCCCGTTTTTTTACCCTGTTTTTTCCCCATTTTTCCCCCGTTTTTTTCCCCATTTTTACCCTGTTTTTCCCCATTTTTTACCCATTTTCCCCCGTTTTTATGCCGTTTCTCCCCGCTGCAGAGGCCGTCCCGGGCAGCATCCGCACGGCTGAGCACTGTGGGTTTTTTGGGGTGGTTTTTGGGGTTTTGGGCTGTCTCTGACCCATTTTTACCCTGTTTTTTCCCATTTTCCCCCTGTTTTCCCCGTTTTTTTCCCCATTTTCCCCCGTTTTTATCCCATTTCTCCCCGCTGCAGAGGCCGTCCCGGGCAGCATCCGCACGGCCGAGCACTCTGTGGGGCTTTTTGGGGTGGTTTTTGGGGTTTTGGGCTGTCTCTGACCCCGTTTTTTACCCTGTTTTTCCCCATTTTTACCCTGTTTTTTCCCCATTTTTACCCTGTTTTTCCCCATTTTCCCCCATTTTTTCCCCGTTTCTCCCCGCTGCAGAGGCCGTCCTGGGCAGCATTCGCACGCCTGAGCACTTTGTGGTTTTTGGGGTGGTTTTTGGGGTTTTGGGCTGTCTCTGACCCATTTTTTACCCTGTTTTTTCCCCATTTTTTACCCTGTTTTTTCCCATTTTTCCCCCGTTTTTTTTTCCCCGTTTTCCCCTGTTTTTTTTCCCCGTTCTTCTCCCCGCTGCAGAGGCCGTCCCGGGCAGCATTCCGCACGGCCGAGCACTTTGTGGTTTTTGGGGTGGTTTTTGGGGTTTCGGGCTGTCTCTGACCCATTTTTACCCTGTTTTTCCCCCATTTTCCCCCTTGTTTTTTCCCCATTTTTACCCTGTTTTTTCCCATTTTTCCCCCGTTTTTCCCCGTTTTCCCCCTGTTTTTTCCCCGTTTCTCCCCGCTGCAGAGGCCGTCCTGGGCAGCATCCGCACGGCTGAGCACTGTGTGGTTTTTGGGGAGGTTTTGGGGTTTTGGGGTGGTTTTTGGGCTGTCTCTGACCCCATTTTTACCCTGTTTTTCCCCATTTTTACCCTGTTTTTCCATTTTTCCCCGTTTTTTCCCCATTTTCCCCCGTTTTTTTCCCCGTTTCTCCCCGCTGCAGAGGCCGTCCCGGGCAGCATCCGCACGGCCGAGCACTTTGTGGGGTTCCTGCGGCGCTTGGTCGAGCACCTGCGGGCGCAGCTGCGGGGACCCCGCGTGCAGCAGCTGAGCCCCCCGGCGTTCCCTGCGGGAGCTGCGGGAGCGGGTCTGCATCGACCGCAAGCCCCTCAGGTCAGGGCACCCCAAAAACGGCCTTGGGACCCCAAAAAACCCCCCAAAAAACCCCAAAACCCCCCAAAAATGGGTTCTGACCCCCCTAAAGAGCCCCCCGGCGTTCCTGCGGGAGCGGGGCTGCATCGACCGCAAACCACCCCCCAGGTCAGGGCACCCCAAAAACGGCCTTGGGACCCCAAAAATGGGATTGGGGCCCCATCAAATGGGATCTGCACCCCAAAAAAATGGGATTGGGACCCCCCAAAATGGGTTCAAGACCCCAAAAAATGGGATTGGGACCCCCAAAATGGGTTCAAGACCCCAAAAAAATGGGATCAGCACCCCGAAAAAAAACCCGTTAGGAGCCCTAAAAACCCCCAAAAAGGGTTCTGCACCCCAAAAAGACCTGAAAAAATGGGATCTGTGCCCAAAGATGGGATTGGGACCCCAAAAAAAAAAACCCAAAAATGGGTTCGGGACCCCAAAAAAAACCTTTTCCTTGGGGTTTTTGGGGTCCCTGGGGTGGTTTTTGGGTTTTTTCAGGTGGTTTTTTGGGGCCCCCAGGGGGGTTTTGGGGTCCCCGGGGTGGTTTTTTGGGTTTTTGGGGTCCCTGGGGTGGTTTTTGGGGTCCCTGAACCCCGAATTCGGCCCCCCCAGGTTCTGTGCCGAGCGGCTGCACTCCCTGCTCCGCACCCTCGCCCTCCCCGACGTCGCCGACTTCTCCCCGATCACCCTGGTGGCCAACTTCGCCACGCTGGTCAGCACCTACAGCAAAGGTGGGGCCAAAAACACCCCAAAAACACCCCAAAAGTACCCCTAAAATACCCCAAAAATACCCCAAAAAAAACCCAAAACCATGGTCAGCAAAGGTGGGGCCAAAAACACCCCAAAAACACCCAAAAGTACCCCTAAAATACCCCAAAAAACCCCAAAAATACCCTCAAAATACCCCAAAACCATGGTCAGCACCTGCAGCAAAAGTGGGGCCAAAAACACCCCAAAACACCCCAAAAACACCCCCAAAATCACCCCTAAAATACCCCCCAAAAAAAACCCCAAAAATACCCCCCAAATACCCCAAAACCACCCCTAAAATACCCCAAAAAAACCCCAAAATACCCCAAAACCATCGTGAGCACCTACAGCAAAGGTGGGGCCAAAAACACCCCAAAAACACCCCAAAAGTACCCCTAAAATACCCCCAAAATACCCCAAAACCATGGTCAGCACCTGCAGCAAAGGTGGGGCCAAAAACCACCCCCAAAAACCAAACCTGCCCCAAAACTCCAAATTCCCCCCAAAAAAAAACCCAAAAAAACCCCAAATTGCCCCAAAAAAACCCAAAATTCTCCCAAAAACCCCCAAAATTCCCCAAAATCCACCCAAAATTCCCCCAAAAAACCCCAAAATTCCCCAAAATTCCCCCCAAAAAAACCCCAAAATTCCCCAAAATTCCCCCAAAAACCCCAAAATCCCTCCAAAAAACCCCCCAAAAAAAAACCCCAAAATTCCCCAAAAAACCCAAAATTCCCCCAAAAAACCCAAAAATTCCCTGAAAATCCTGCCCAAAACCCCAAAATTCCCCCCAAAAATCCCCAAAATCTCCCCCAAAAACCCAAACCCCGCCCCAAAACTCCAAATTCCCCCCCAAAAAACCCCAAATTGCCCCAAAAATCCCAAAATTCTCCCAAAAACCCAAAACTCCCCCCCAAAATTCCCCCAAAAAAAACCCCAAATTGCCCCAAAAAAACCCAAAATTCTCCCAAAAAACCCCCAACATTCTCCCCAAAAACCCCAAAATTTCCCCCAAAAAAACCCCAAAATTCCCCCAAAAACCCAAACCCCCCGCCCCAAAACTCCAAATTCCCCCCAAAATTTCCCCAAATTCCCCCAAAATCCCAAACTCCCCCCAGGGTTCACCATCATCATCGAGCCCTTCGACGACCGCACCCCGAGCATCGCCAGCCCCGTGCTGCACTTCAGGTGCGCCGGGGCGGCATGGGGGATGGGGGATTTGGGATTTTGGGGATTTTTGGGGGATTTTGGGGGTTTTTTTTGGGAGATTTTGGGATTTTTGGGGGATTTTTGGGTTTTTTTTGGGGGGATTTTGGGAGATTTTGGGGGGGGTTGGGAGATTTTGGGGGGATTTGGGGGATTTTGGGGGGTTTTGGGAGGGATTTTTGGGGGGGGTTTGGGCTTTTTTGGGGGGAGATTTTGGGATTTTTGGGAGATTTTGGGGGTTTTTTTTTTGGAGATTTTGGGATTTTGGGGGGGGTTTTGGGATTTTTGGGGTTTTTTGGGGAGGTTTTGGGGGGATTTTGGGATTTTTGGGGGATTTTGGGGGGGATTTGGGGGGGTTTTGGGTTTTTTTTGGGGGGATTTGGGGTTTTTTGGGGGGGATTTGGGATTTTTGGGGGGTTTTTGGGAGATTTTGGGATTTTTGGGGGATTTTTTGGGAGATTTTGGGATTTTTGGGGGTTTTTTTGGGAGATTTTGGGATTTTTGGGGGTTTTTTTGGGAGATTTTGGGGGGATTTTGGGGGATTTTGGGGGGATTTTGGGATTTTTGGGGGATTTTGGGGGGATTTCTGGGAGATTTTGGGGGTTTTTTTTGGGAGATTTTGGGGGGATTTTGGGGGATTTGGGATTTTTGGGGGATTTTTGGGGGATTTTGGGGGGGGTTTGGGAGATTTTGGGTTTTTTTTTGGCGAGATTTTGGGGGACTTTTGGAGAGATTTTTGGGGGATTTTGGGGGGGTTTTTTTTTGGGAGATTTTGGGATTTTTGGGGGATTATGGGGGGGATATTTTGGGAGCATATTTGGGGGATTTTGGGGGGTTTATTATGGGAGCATTTTGGGATATTTTGGGGGATATTGGGGGGGCTTTTTGGGTGGGTTCTGGGATATTAGGGGGGGGTTGGGATATTTGGGGGGTTTTAGGGAGATTTTGGGATTTTTGGGAGATTTTGGGGTTTTTATTTATGGAGATTTTGGGGGTTATTTTGGGAGGTTTTTGGGGGATAGGATTGGTGGGGGGATTTGGTCTTTTTGGGGGGGCATTTGGGGTTTGGGGTATTTTTGGGGGGGATGTTGTGGGTGTTAGGGGGTAGGTATTTATGGGGAGGGTAGGGGGATTTTGGCTATTTATGGGTTATATTGGGGGGGATTATGCGGGGGATTTTTGGGGTACCCCCCAGCTGCCTGGACGCGTCCATCGCCATCCGAGCCGGAGTTCGAGCTTCCAGTCGGTCATCGTCACCTCGGGGGTGAGAGACCCCCAAAAATCCCCCAAATCACCCCCAAAATCCCCCGAAATCACCCCAAAATCCCCTCATCGTCACCTCGGGGGTGAGAGACCCCCCAAATCACCCCAAAATCACCCCAAATCCCCCCAAAATCCCCCAGATTCACCCCAAAATCACCCCAAAATCCCCTCATCGTCACCTCGGGGGTGAGAGACCCCCAAAATCCCCCCAAAATCCCCCAAAAAATCACCCAAATCACCCAAAATCCCCCAAAAATCCCCCAAAATCACCCCAAAATCCCCCGAAATCACCCCAAAATTCCCTCATCGTCACCTCGGGGGTGAGAGACCCCCAAAATCACCCCAAAATCCTCCAAAATCACCCCCAAATCCCCCCAAAATCCCCCAGATTCACCCCAAAATCACCCCAAAATCCCCTCATCGTCACCTCGGGGGTGAGAGACCCCCAAAATCCCCCCAAAATCCCCCAAAAATCACCCAAAATCACCCCAAAATCCCCCAAAAATCCCCAAAATCACCCCAAAATCCCCCGAAATCACCCCAAAATTCCCTCATCGTCACCTCGGGGGTGAGGAGACCCCCAAAATCACCCCAAAAATCCCCCAAAATCACCCCAAAATCCCCCCAAAATCACCCCAAAATCCCCCAAAATCACCCCACAATCCCCTCATCATCACCTCGCCGGGGTGAGAGACCCACAAAATCACCCCAAAATCCCCCAAAATCACCCCAAAATCCCCAAAATCACCCCAAAATCACCCCAAATCACCCCAAAATCACCCCAAAATCCCCTCATCGTCACCTCGGGGGTGAGAGACCCCCAAAATCCCCCCAAATTCACCCCAAAATCCCCTCATCGTCACCTCGGGGGTGAGAGACCCCCAAAAATCTCCCAAAATTCACCAAATCCCCCAAAATCACCCCAAAATCCCCCAACATCACCCAAAAAATCCCAAATTCCCCAAAAAAACTCCAAATCCGTACCCGAACCCGCCCCAAAAATCCCCAAATCCCCCCCAAAATCCCCAATTCCCCCAAAAAAACCCCAGAATCCCCCCAAAAACCCCAAAATCCCCTCATCGTCACCTCGGGGGTGAGAGACCCCCAAAATCCCCCAAATTCACCCAAAAATCCCCCAAAATCACCCCAAAATCCCCCAAAATCACCCCAAAATCCCCCAACATCACCCAAAAAAATGCCAAATTCCCCAAAAAAACTCCAAATCCCTACCCAAACCCGCCCCAAAAATCCCCAAATCCCCCCCAAAAACCCAAAAATCCCCCATTCCCCCCCAAAAATCCTCAAAATTCCCCCAAAAAAACCCCAAAATCTCCCCCAAAAATCTCCAAAATTCCTCCCAAAACCCCAAAATCTCCCCCAAAAATCCCTATTTCCCCCCAAAAATCCCCAAAATCCCCCCAAAAAAAACCCAAAATCCCCCCAAAAATCCCCCAAATCCCCCAAAAATCTCCATTTCCCCCCAAAAAAACCCAAAATCCCCCCAAAAAAACCCAAAATCCCCCCAAAAACCCCAAAATCCCCCAAAAATCGCCAATTCCCCCCCCCAAAAATCCCAAAATCCCCCCAAAAATCCCAAATCCCCCCCAAAAATCGCCCCCACAGAACCCCAAATCCCCCCCAAAAAACCCCAAAATCCCCCAAAAATCCCCAAATCCCCCCAAAAACCCCAAAATCCCCCAAAAAATCCCCAATTCCCCCCTAAAAACCCCAAAATCCCCCCCCAAAAATCCCCAAAATTCCCCCAAAATCCCCCAAAAATCCCCCAAATCCCCCCAACCCCCCCCTCAAATCCACTCAACCCCCCCCCAGAACCCCAAAAATCGCCCCCAAATCCCCGACAAATCCCCGACCCCCCCCCTGCCCCCCAGACTTTGTCCCCGCTGGAATTTTACCCCAAAATCCTGGGGTTCCACCCCGTTACCATGGCAACCTTCAGCATGACCCTGGCCCGCACCTGCCTGTGCCCCATGGTGAGGAGGGGGCGTCTTGGGGGGCCGGGGGGGGGTTCTGGGGGGTCCTGGGGGAGTTTTGGGGGGTCCTGGGGGGGTCCTGGGTAGATTTTTGGGGGTTTTGGGGGGTCCTGGGGGGTTTTTGGGTGAGTTTTGGGGGGTCCTGGGGGGATTTTGGGGGGTCCTGGGGGGATTTTGGGGGGGATTTTGGGGGGTCCTGGGGGGTTTTGGGTGGAGTTTTGGGGGGTCCTTGGGGGGGATTTTGGGGGGTCCTGGGGGGATTTTGGGGGGGATTTTGGGGGGTCCTGGGGGGGTTTTGGGTGAGTTTTGTGGGGTCCTGGGGGGGATTTTGGGGGGTCCTGGGGGTCCTTGGGTGGGTTTTGGGGGGTCCTGGGGGGATTTTGGGGGGAGTTTGGGGGGGTCCTGGGGGTTTTAGGGGGGACTTTGGGGGGGGGTCTGGAGGGTCCTGGGGGATTTTGGGGGGTCCTCGGGGGGATCTTGGGGGGAGTTTGGGGGGTCCTGGGGGATTTTGGGTGGGTTTTGGGGGTCCTGGGGGATTTGGGAGGGGTTTGGGGGGACTTTGGGGGGATTTTGAGGGGTCCTGGGGGGGTTTGGGGGGGATTTTGGGGGGTCCTGGGGGGGTTTGGGGGGGATTTTGGGGGGTTTTGGGGGGGTTTCGGGGGGGTTTGGGGGGATTTTGGGGGGTCCTCGGGGGATTTTGGGGGGAGTTTGGGGGGTCCTGGGGGGATTTTGGGGGGTTTTGGGGGGATTTTGGGGGGAGTTTGGGGGGGTCCTGGGGGGATTTTGGGGGGAGTTTGGGGGGGTCCTGGGGGGTTTTGGGGGGAGTTTGGGGGGTCCTGGGGGGTTTTGGGGGGATTTTGGGGAGTCCTGGGGGGAGTTCTGGGGGGATTTTGGGGGTCCTGGGGGGAATTTGGGGGGTCCTGGGGGGGTTTTGGGTGGGTTTTGGGGGGTCCTGGGGGATTTTTGGGGGGTCCTGGGGGGATTTTGGGGGGTCCCGGGGGGTTTTGGGGGGATTTTGGGGAGTCCTGGGGGGGTTTTGGGGGGTCCTGGGGGATTTTGGGGGGTTTTGGGGGGACTTTGGGGGGGGTCTGGGGGGGTCCAGGGGGAGTTTTGGGGGGGTCCCGGGGGGGTTTGGGGGGATTTTGGGGGGTCCTGGGGGATTTTGGGAGTCCTGGGGGGATTTTGGGGGGTCCTGGGGGGTTTTGGGGGATTTTGGGGGGTCCTGGGGGGTTTTGGGGGATTTTGGGGGGTCCTGGGGGGTTTTGGGGGGATTTTGGGGAGGTCCTGGGGGGTTTTGGGGGGGTCCTGGGGGGGATTTTGGGGGGTCCGGGGGGGGGTTTGGGGGGGGAGTTTGGGGGGGTCCTGGGGCTGTTTTGCGGGGGTCTTGGGGGAATTTTGGGGTCCCTGGTGGTTTTTTGGGGTCCCTGGGGTTTTTTTGGGGGGTCCTGAGACATTTTTGGGGTCCCTGGGGGTTTTTGGGGGTCCCTGAGGGGTTTTTTGGGGTCCCTGGGGGTTTTCGGGGGCTCCCGAGGCATTTTTGGGGGTCCCTGGGGGGTTTTTGGCGTCCCTGGGGGCGTTTTTTGGGGTCCCTGGGGGTTTTCGGGGGCTCCCGAGGCATTTTTGGGGGTCCCTGGGGGGTTTGGGGGGTCCTGATGGGTTTTTGGGGTTCCTGAGTGTTTTTTTGGCATCCCTGGGGGGTTTTTTGGGGTCCCTGGGGGTTTTTTTGGGGTCCCTGGGGGGTTTTTGGCATCCCTGAGGGGTTTTTTGGGGTCCCTGCGGTTTTTTTTTTGGGTTCCTGGGGGGTTTTTGGGGTCCCTGGGGGTTTTTGGCGTCCCTGAGGGGTTTTTTGGGGTCCCTGGGGGTTTTTTGGGGTTCCTGGGGGTTTTTTGGGGTCCCTGGGGTTTTTTTTTGGGGTTCCTGAGGGTTTTTTTTGGGGTCCCTGGGGGGTTTTTTGGGGGTCCCTGGGGGTTTTGGGGGGTCCCTGGGGTTTTTTGGGGTCCCTGGGGGGTTTTTTTGGGGTCCCTGGGGGGTTTTGGGGTTCCTGAGTGGTTTTTTTGGGTTTCCTGGGGGGTTTTGGGGGGTCCCTGAGTGTTTTTTTGGGTTCCTGGGGGGTTTTTGGGGTCCCTGGGGGTTTTGGGGGGTCCCTGGGGGGTTTTTTGGGGTCACCCGCTGCGTCCCCCCCAGATCGTGGGCAGAGGCAACGACCAAGTGGCCATGAGCTCCAAGTTCGAGTCCCGCGAGGACATCGGTGCGCCTGCGGCAGAGTCGGCGCGGTTTGGGGGAGACTTGGGGGGTTTTTGGGGAGACTTGGGGGATTTTGGGGAGGACTTTGGGGATTTTGGGGTCGGGGGGATTCTGGGGAAGGGTCTCAGGGGCTTTTTGGGGTTTTTTGGGGGTGATTTTAGGGTGTTTTTTTGGGGGATTTGGGGGTTTTTAGGGGGGGATTTTAGGGTGTTTTTTGGGGGGATTTTAGTGTGTTTTTTGGGGGGATTTGGGTTTTTTTTTGGGGTTTTAGGGTGTTTTTGGGGGGATTTTGGGGTTTTTTTGGGGGGATTTTAGGGTGTTTTTTGGGGGATTTGGGGTTTTTTGGGGGGATTTTGGGATGTTTTTTTGGGGGGATTTGGGGTTTTTTTGGGGGTGGCCATGAGCTCCAAGTTCGAGTCCCGCGAGGACATCGGTGCG
Source organism: Anomalospiza imberbis (assembly GCF_031753505.1). Classification (NCBI taxonomy): domain Eukaryota; kingdom Metazoa; phylum Chordata; class Aves; order Passeriformes; family Viduidae; genus Anomalospiza; species Anomalospiza imberbis. The sequence goes on from NW_027099418.1 coordinate 32,355, forward strand.
CCTGCAGCAGAATCGGCGCGGTTTGGGGGAGACTTGGGGGATTTTGGGGAGACTTGGGGGATTTTGGGGTCGGGGGGGATTCTGGGGAAGGGTCTCAGGGGCTTTTTGGGGTTTTTGGGGGGATTTTAGGGTGTTTTTTGGGGGATTTGGGGTTTTTTGGGGGTTTTTGGGGGGATTTTAGGGTGCTTTTGGGGGGATTTTTGGGTTTTTTTGGGGGGGATTTTAGGGTGTTTTTTGGGGGGATTTTAGGGTGTTTTTTGGGGTTTTTTGGGGGGGATTTTAAGGTGTTTTTTGGGGGGATTTGGGGCTTTTTAGGGGGGATTTTGGGGTGTTTTTGGTTGGGGATTTGGGTGTTTTTGGGGTGGCCATGAGCTCCAAGTTCGAGTCCCGCGAGGACATCGGTGCGCCTGCGGCAGAATCGGCGCGGTTTGGGGGGGAGACTTGGGGGGTTTTGGGGAGACTTGGGGGATTTTGGGGAGACTTGGGGGGTTTTGGGGAGACTTGGGGGATTTTGGGGAGACTTGGGGGATTTTGGGGTCGGGGGGGATTCTGGGGAAGGGTCTCAGGGGCTTTTTGGGTTTTTAGGGGGATTTTAGGGTGTTTTTTGGGGGGATTTGGGGGGGATTTTAGGGTGTTTTTGGGGGGATTTGGGGTTTTTTGGGTTTTGTTGGGGGGATTTTAGGGGTGTTTTTTGGGGTTTTAGGGGGGATTTTAAGGGTGTTTTTTGGGGGGGATTTGGGGCTTTTTGGGGTTTTTGGGGGGATTTTGGGTGTTTTTTGGGGGGATTTGCGGTTTTTTTGGGGTGGCCATGAGCTCCAAGTTCGAGTCCCGCGAGGACATCGGTGCGCCTGCGGCAGAATCGGCGCGGTTTGGGGGAGACTTGGGGGATTTTTGGGGAGACTTTGGGGGATTTTGGGGTCGGGGGGATTCTGGGGAAGGGTCTCAGGGGCTTTTTTGGGGGGGATTTTGGGGTGTTTTTGGGGGGGATTTGGGGTTTTTTTGGGGGGATTTTAGGGTGTTTTTTGGGGTTTTTTTTGGGGGGATTTTAGGGTGTTTTTTTGGGGGGATTTGGGGGGGATTTTAGGGTGTTATGGGGGGGATTTGGGTTTTTTTGGGGGGGGTTCTGGGGTTTTTGGGGTTGGAGATTCTGAGGAGGGGTCTTATGGGGATTTTGGGGTGTTCTGGGGGGGATTTGGGGTTTTTTTTTTGGGGTGATTTTGGTTTTTTTTCAGGAATTTCTGGGTATGTTTTGAGTTTTTAAGGGTTTTTGGGGTCCCAGTAACCCCAAATCCCCCCGAACCCCAGCGGTGACCCCGAATTACGGGCAGCTGCTCCTGGACTCTTGGGGGAATTTTTGGGATTTCTGGTGTGAATTTTTGGGGATTTTTGTGGGGATTTTGGGTTTTCTGGGTGGATTTTGGGATTTTTGGGGGTCCCAATCACCCCAAATCCCCCAAAATCCCCCCAGACCCCTGCTATGACCAGAATTAGGGGGCAGCTGCTCCTGGAGCTCTGGGGAGGGATTTCTGGGTGAATTTTGGGTTTTTTTTGGGTGATTTTGGGGCTTTTTGAGGGATTTCTGGGTGGATTTTGGGATTTTGGGATTTTTGGGGGTCCCAATCACCCCAAATCCCCCCCAAATCCCCCCCGAACCCCAGCGGTGACCCGGAATTAGGCGCAGCTGCTCCTGGAGCTCTTGGGGAATTTTTGGGATTTTGGAGGGAATATTGGGGGTTTTTTGGGTGATTTTGGGGCTTTTTGAGGGATTTCTGGGTGGATTTTGGGATTTTGGGATTTTTAGGGTCCCGGTAACCCCAAATCCCCCCCAAATCCCCCCGAACCCCAGCGGTGACCCGGAATTAGGGGCAGCTGCTCCTGGAGCTCTTGGGGGAATTTTTGGGATTTTGGAGGGAATTTTTGGGGTTTTTTTGGGTGATTTTGGGGCTTTTTGAGGGAATTCTGAGTGGATTTTGGGTTTTCTGGGTGGATTTTGGGATTTTGGGATTTTTGGGGGTCCCAATCACCCCAAATCCCCCCGAACCCCAGCAGTGACCCGGAATTACGGGCAGCTGCTCCTGGAGCTCTTGGGGGAATTTTTGGGATTTTGGAGGGAATTTTGGGTGTTTTTTTTGGGTGATTTTGGGGCTTTTTGAGGGATTTCTGCGTGGATTTTGGGATTTTTGGGGTCCCAGTAACCCCAAAATCCCCCCGAACCCCTGCGGTGACCCCGAATTAGGGGCAGCTGCTCCTGGAGCTCTGGGGAGGGATTTTGGAGGGAATTTTGGGGTTTTTTTTGGGTGATTTTGGGGTTTTTTGAGGGATTTGGGTGGATTTTGGGTTTTCTGGGTGGATTTTGGGATTTTTGGGGGTCCCCAATCACCCCAAATCCCCCCCAAATCCCCCCCGAACCCCAGCGGTGACCTGGAATTAGGCGCAGCTGCTCCTGGAGCTCTTGGGGGAATTTTTGGGATTTTGGAGGGAATTTTTGGGGTTTTTTTGGGTGATTTTGGGGCTTTTTGAGGGATTTCTGGTGGATTTTGGGATTTTGGGATTTTTGGGGGTCCCAATCACCCCAAATCCCCCCCAAATCCCCCCGAACCCCAGCGGTGACCCCCGAATTAGGGGCAGCTGCTCCTGGAGCTCTTGGGGGAATTTTTGGGATTTCTGGGTGAATTTTTGGGGATTTTTGTGGGGATTTTGGGTTTTCTGGGTGGATT
>NW_027099419.1:0-35046 GCF_031753505.1 Anomalospiza imberbis
AAAGAGGATTTGCTGCACATTCCAAGGACACGGCTCTTTCCGAGGCAATCTGCAACCTGCTGTCAGATGGAAGTGCTCTCTGCCCTCTCCTGCCCAGCTCTAGGTACTAGCGGGCACTTTCCAGCCTGGCCGAGGCAAACAACCTCGAGAGATGTCACAGAGCATAAGTGGAGCACAGATGCTCAAAAGCAGCAAAGCTGAAGAGCCTGGCTCAGCTTCACTAGTGTGCAATTGACTGACTGCGAAAAACAAAGCAGCAGAGCACCGGGCTTCTGGGCGCTGTGAAGGCAATTGCCAAAACCAGGCAGCTGCTCCTTCCCAAGCACAGGCAGCTGCCTATGTTCTTGCTTGTCGACAAACTCACCGCTGCCCTTCTTTTCAGCAGCTGCCACCGTCTTCTGTGCATCTCGGAGCCTCTGGCGACGAGCAAGACTTGCCAAGGTGGGAGGCATCAGGACCAAGTCAAAACCCAGGCAAGTTGTCCTGGAACGCTTTCCATTCGCTTGCCGAGAGTGAATTCAACAGGCAGGAGAGCGGCAGCCACCGTCCTCCCAGCAGTCGGAAGGCTTGGCACACAAGCCCGCTTCTTTGCGGCTTCGTTCTTCGCCTCTTCCAAGCAACCGCGATCTTTGCTTCTCGGAGGCGAAGAAGCGGCTAATTCGCGCACAGCTCAGTAGAGCGGCAGCGCAGCGCTCCGGAGCGCCGCTTCAAGCCGAAAGACGCCGGGAAGCGGCACTTTCCTCCGGATAGCTCCGGAGCCGCGCTTCTGCTTCTCTAGTCATCTCTAGCTTAGCGAAAAGCTTTCCCACTCCATTTGGCAAGGGAGAGAGCGTACCTGCACTGCACACTAACCGCGGTTTGCAAAGAAAGAGGATTTGCTGCACATTGCAAGGACACGGCTCTTTCCGAGGCAATCTGCAACCTGCTGTCAGATGGAAGTGCTCTCTGCCCTCTCCTGCCCAGCTCTAGGTACTAGCGGGCACTTTCCAGCCTGGCCGAGGCAAACAACCTCCAGAGATGTCACAGAGCATAAGTGGAGCACAGATGCTCAAAAGCAGCAAAGCTGAAGAGCCTGGCTCAGCTTCACTAGTGTGCAATTGACTGACTGCGAAAAACAAAGCAGCAGAGCACCGGGCTTCTGGGCGCTGTGAAGGCAATTGCCAAAAGCAGGCAGCTGCTCCTTCCCAAGCACAGGCAGCTGCCTATGTTCTTGCTTGTCGACAAACTCACCGCTGCCCTTCTTTTCAGCAGCTGCCACCGTCTTCTGTGCATCTCGGAGCCTCTGGCGACGAGCAAGACTTGCCAAGGTGGGACGCATCAGGACCAAGTCAAAACCCAGGCAAGTTGTCCTGGAACGCTTTCCATTCGCTTGCCGAGAGTGAATTCAACAGGCAGGAGAGCGGCAGCCACCGTCCTCCAGCAGTCGGAAGGCTTGGCACACAAGCCCGCTTCTTTGCGGCTTCGTTCTTCGCCTCTTCCAAGCAACCGCGATCTCTGCTTCTCGGAGGCGAAGAAGCGGCTAATTCGCGCACAGCTCAGTAGAGCGGCAGCAAAGCGCTCCGGAGCGCCGCTTCAAGCCGAAAGACGCCGGGAAGCGGCACTTTCCTCCGGATAGCTCCGGAGCCGCGCTTCTGCTTCTCTAGTCATCTCTAGCTTAGCGAAAAGCTTTCCCACTCCATTTGGCAAGGGAGAGCGTACCTGCACTGCACACTAACCGCGGTTTGCAAAGAAAGAGGATTTGCTGCACATTGCAAGGACACGGCTCTTTCCGAGGCAATCTGCAACCTGCTGTCAGATGGAAGTGCTCTCTGCCCTCTCCTGCCCAGCTCTAGGTACTAGCGGGCACTTTCCAGCCTGGCCGAGGCAAACAACCTCCAGAGATGTCTCAGAGCATAAGTGGAGCACAGATGCTCAAAAGCAGCAAAGCTGAAGAGCCTGGCTCAGCTTCACTAGTGTGCAATTGACTGACTGCGAAAAACAAAGCAGCAGAGCACCGGGCTTCTGGGCGCTGTGAAGGCAATTGCCAAAAGCAGGCAGCTGCTCCTTCCCAAGCACAGGCAGCTGCCTATGTTCTTGCTTGTCGACAAACTCACCGCTGCCCTTCTTTTCAGCAGCTGCCACCGTCTTCTGTGCATCTCGGAGCCTCTGGCGACGAGCAAGACTTGCCAAGGTGGGACGCATCAGGACCAAGTCAAAACCCAGGCAAGTTGTCCTGGAACGCTTTCCATTCGCTTGCCGAGAGTGAATTCAACAGGCAGGAGAGTGGCAGCCACCGTCCTCCAGCAGTCGGAAGGCTTGGCACACAAGCCCGCTTCTTTGCGGCTTCGTTCTTCGCCTCTTCCAAGCAACCGCGATCTCTGCTTCTCGGAGGCGAAGAAGCGGCTAATTCGCGCACAGCTCAGTAGAGCGGCAGCGCAGCGCTCCGGAGCGCCGCTTCAAGCCGAAAGACGCCGGGAAGCGGCACTTTCCTCCGGATAGCTCCGGAGCCGCGCTTCTGCTTCTCTAGTCATCTCTAGCTTAGCGAAAAGCTTTCCCACTCCAGTTGGCAAGGGGAGAGCGTACCTGCACTGCACACTAACCGCGGTTTGCAAAGAAAGAGGATTTGCTGCACATTCCAAGGACACGGCTCTTTCCGAGGCAATCTGCAACCTGCTGTCAGATGGAAGTGCTCTCTGCCCTCTCCTGCCCAGCTCTAGGTACTAGCGGGCACTTGCCAGCCTGGCCGAGGCAAACAACCTCCAGAGATGTCACAGAGCATAAGTGGAGCACAGATGCTCAAAAGCAGCAAAGCTGAAGAGCCTGGCTCAGCTTCACTAGTGTGCAATTGACTGACTGCGAAAAACAAAGCAGCAGAGCACCGGGCTTCTGGGCGCTGTGAAGGCAATTGCCAAAACCAGGCAGCTGCTCCTTCCCAAGCACAGGCAGCTGCCTATGTTCTTGCTTGTCGACAAACTCACCGCTGCCCTTCTTTTCAGCAGCTGCCACCGTCTTCTGTGCATCTCGCAGCCTCTGGCGACGAGCAAGACTTGCCAAGGTGGGACGCATCAGGACCAAGTCAAAACCCAGGCAAGTTGTCCTGGAACTCTTTCCATTCGCTTGCCGAGAGTGAATTCAAGAGGCAGGAGAGCGGCAGCCACCGTCCTCCGGCAGTCGGAAGGCTTGGCACACAAGCCCGCTTCTTTGCGGCTTCGTTCTTCGCCTCTTCCAAGCAACCGCGATCTCTGCTTCTCGGAGGCGAAGAAGCGGCTAATTCGCGCACAGCTCAGTAGAGCGGCAGCAAAGCGCTCCGGAGCGCCGCTTCAAGCCGAAAGACGCCGGGAAGCGGCACTTTCCTCCGGATAGCTCCGGAGCCGCGCTTCTGCTTCTCTAGTCATCTCTAGCTTAGCGAAAAGCTTTCCCAGTCCAGTTGGCAAGGGGAGAGCGTACCTGCACTGCACACTAACCGCGGTTTGCAAAGAAAGAGGATTTGCTGCACATTCCAAGGACACGGCTCTTTCCGAGGCAATCTGCAACCTGCTGTCAGATGGAAGTGCTCTCTGCCCTCTCCTGCCCAGCTCTAGGTTACTAGCGGGCACTTTCCAGCCTGGCCGAGGCAAACAACCTCCAGAGATGTCACAGAGCATAAGTGGAGCACAGATGCTCAAAAGCAGCAAAGCTGAAGAGCCTGGCTCAGCTTCACTAGTGTGCAATTGACTGACTGCGAAAAACAAAGCAGCAGAGCACCGGGCTTCTGGGCGCTGTGAAGGCAATTGCCAAAACCAGGCAGCTGCTCCTTCCCAAGCACAGGCAGCTGCCTATGTTCTTGCTTGTCGACAAACTCACCGCTGCCCTTCTTTTCAGCAGCTGCCACCGTCTTCTGTGCATCTCGCAGCCTCTGGCGACGAGCAAGACTTGCCAAGGTGGGAGGCATCAGGACCAAGTCAAAACCCAGGCAAGTTGTCCTGGAACGCTTTCCATTCGCTTGCCGAGAGTGAATTCAACAGGCAGGAGAGCGGCAGCCACCGTCCTCCAGCAGTCGGAAGGCTTCGCACACAAGCCCGCTTCTTTGCGGCTTCGTTCTTCGCCTCTTCCAAGCAACCGCGATCTCTGCTTCTCGGAGGCGAAGAAGCGGCTAATTCGCGCACAGCTCAGTAGAGCGGCAGCAAAGCGCTCCGGAGCGCCGCTTCAAGCCGAAAGACGCCGGGAAGCGGCACTTTCCTCCGGATAGCTCCGGAGCCGCGCTTCTGCTTCTCTAGTCATCTCTAGCTTAGCGAAAAGCTTTCCCACTCCATTTGGCAAGGGGAGAGCGTACCTGCACTGCACACTAACCGCGGTTTGCAAAGAAAGAGGATTTGCTGCACATTGCAAGGACACGGCTCTTTCCGAGGCAATCTGCAACCTGCTGTCAGATGGAAGTGCTCTCTGCCCTCTCCTGCCCAGCTCTAGGTACTAGCGGGCACTTGCCAGCCTGGGCGAGGCAAACAACCTCCAGAGATGTCACAGAGCATAAGTGGAGCACAGATGCTCAAAAGCAGCAAAGCTGAAGAGCCTGGCTCAGCTTCACTAGTGTGCAATTGACTGACTGCGAAAAACAAAGCAGCAGAGCACCGGGCTTCTGGGCGCTGTGAAGGCAATTGCCAAAAGCAGGCAGCTGCTCCTTCCCAAGCACAGGCAGCTGCCTATGTTCTTGCTTGTCGACAAACTCACCGCTGCCCTTCTTTTCAGCAGCTGCCACCGTCTTCTGTGCATCTCGGAGCCTCTGGCGACCGAGCAAGACTTGCCAAGGTGGGAGGCATCAGGACCAAGTCAAAACCCAGGCAAGTTGTCCTGGAACGCTTTCCATTCGCTTGCCGAGAGTGAATTCAACAGGCAGGAGAGTGGCAGCCACCGTCCTCCAGCAGTCGGAAGGCTTGGCACACAAGCCCGCTTCTTTGCGGCTTCGTTCTTCGCCTCTTCCAAGCAACCGCGATCTCTGCTTCTCGGAGGCGAAGAAGCGGCTAATTCGCGCACAGCTCAGTAGAGCGGCCAGCGCAGCGCTCCGGAGCGCCGCTTCAAGCCGAAAGACGCCGGGGAAGCGGCACTTTCCTCCGGATAGCTCCGGAGCCGCGCTTCTGCTTCTCTAGTCATCTCTAGCTTAGCGAAAAGCTTTCCCACTCCAGTTGGCAAGGGGAGAGCGTACCTGCACTGCACACTAACCGCGGTTTGCAAAGAAAGAGGATTTGCTGCACATTCCAAGGACACGGCTCTTTCCGAGGCAATCTGCAACCTGCTGTCAGATGGAAGTGCTCTCTGCCCTCTCCTGCCCAGCTCTAGGTACTAGCGGGCACTTGCCAGCCTGGCCGAGGCAAACAACCTCCAGAGATGTCACAGAGCATAAGTGGAGCACAGATGCTCAAAAGCAGCAAAGCTGAAGAGCCTGGCTCAGCTTCACTAGTGTGCAATTGACTGACTGCGAAAAACAAAGCAGCAGAGCACCGGGCTTCTGGGCGCTGTGAAGGCAATTGCCAAAAGCAGGCAGCTGCTCCTTCCCAAGCACAGGCAGCTGCCTATGTTCTTGCTTGTCGACAAACTCACCGCTGCCCTTCTTTTCAGCAGCTGCCACCGTCTTCTGTGCATCTCGCAGCCTCTGGCGACGAGCAAGACTTGCCAAGGTGGGACGCATCAGGACCAAGTCAAAACCCAGGCAAGTTGCTCTGGAACGCTTTCCATTCGCTTGCCGAGAGTGAATTCAAGAGGCAGGAGAGCGGCAGCCACCGTCCTCCGGCAGTCGGAAGGCTTGGCACACAAGCCCGCTTCTTTGCGGCTTCGTTCTTCGCCTCTTCCAAGCAACCGCGATCTCTGCTTCTCGGAGGCGAAGAAGCGGCTAATTCGCGCACAGCTCAGTAGAGCGGCAGCGGAGCGCTCCGGAGCGCCGCTTCAAGCCGAAAGACGCCGGGGAAGCGGCACTTTCCTCCGGATAGCTCCGGAGCCGCGCTTCTGCTTCTCTAGTCATCTCTAGCTTAGCGAAAAGCTTTCCCAGTCCAGTTGGCAAGGGGAGAGCGTACCTGCACTGCACACTAACCGCGGTTTGCAAAGAAAGAGGATTTGCTGCACATTGCAAGGACACGGCTCTTTCCGAGGCAATCTGCAACCTGCTGTCAGATGGAAGTGCTCTCTGCCCTCTCCTGCCCAGCTCTAGGTACTAGCGGGCACTTTCCAGCCTGGCCGAGGCAAACAACCTCCAGAGATGTCACAGAGCATAAGTGGAGCACAGATGCTCAAAAGCAGCAAAGCTGAAGAGCCTGGCTCAGCTTCACTAGTGTGCAATTGACTGACTGCGAAAAACAAAGCAGCAGAGCACCGGGCTTCTGGGCGCTGTGAAGGCAATTGCCAAAAGCAGGCAGCTGCTCCTTCCCAAGCACAGGCAGCTGCCTATGTTCTTGCTTGTCGACAAACTCACCGCTGCCCTTCTTTTCAGCAGCTGCCACCGTCTTCTGTGCATCTCGGAGCCTCTGGCGACGAGCAAGACTTGCCAAGGTGGGAGGCATCAGGACCAAGTCAAAACCCAGGCAAGTTGTCCCTGGAACGCTTTCCATTCGCTTGCCGAGAGTGAATTCAACAGGCAGGAGAGCGGCAGCCACCGTCCTCCAGCAGTCGGAAGGCTTGGCACACAAGCCCGCTTCTTTGCGGCTTCGTTCTTCGCCTCTTCCAAGCAACCGCGATCTCTGCTTCTCGGAGGCGAAGAAGCGGCTAATTCTCGCACAGCTCAGTAGAGCGGCAGCAAAGCGCTCCGGAGCGCCGCTTCAAGCCGAAAGACGCCGGGAAGCGGCACTTTCCTCCGGATAGCTCCGGAGCCGCGCTTCTGCTTCTCTAGTCATCTCTAGCTTAGCGAAAAGCTTTCCCACTCCATTTGGCAAGGGGAGAGCGTACCTGCACTGCACACTAACCGCGGTTTGCAAAGAAAGAGGATTTGCTGCACATTGCAAGGACACGGCTCTTTCCGAGGCAATCTGCAACCTGCTGTCAGATGGAAGTGCTCTCTGCCCTCTCCTGCCCAGCTCTAGGTACTAGCGGGCACTTTCCAGCCTGGGCGAGGCAAACAACCTCCAGAGATGTCACAGAGCATAAGTGGAGCACAGATGCTCAAAAGCAGCAAAGCTGAAGAGCCTGGCTCAGCTTCACTAGTGTGCAATTGACTGACTGCGAAAAACAAAGCAGCAGAGCACCGGGCTTCTGGGCGCTGTGAAGGCAATTGCCAAAAGCAGGCAGCTGCTCCTTCCCAAGCACAGGCAGCTGCCTATGTTCTTGCTTGTCGACAAACTCACCGCTGCCCTTCTTTTCAGCAGCTGCCACCGTCTTCTGTGCATCTCGGAGCCTCTGGCGACGAGCAAGACTTGCCAAGGTGGGACGCATCAGGACCAAGTCAAAACCCAGGCAAGTTGTCCTGGAACGCTTTCCATTCGCTTGCCGAGAGTGAATTCAACAGGCAGGAGAGTGGCAGCCACCGTCCTCCAGCAGTCGGAAGGCTTGGCACACAAGCCCGCTTCTTTGCGGCTTCGTTCTTCGCCTCTTCCAAGCAACCGCGATCTCTGCTTCTCGGAGGCGAAGAAGCGGCTAATTCGCGCACAGCTCAGTAGAGCGGCAGCGCAGCGCTCCGGAGCGCCGCTTCAAGCCGAAAGACGCCGGGGAAGCGGCACTTTCCTCCGGATAGCTCCGGAGCCGCGCTTCTGCTTCTCTAGTCATCTCTATCTCAGCGAAAAGCTTTCCCACTCCAGTTGGCAAGGGGAGAGCGTACCTGCACTGCACACTAACCGCGGTTTGCAAAGAAAGAGGATTTGCTGCACATTGCAAGGACACGGCTCTTTCCGAGGCAATCTGCAACCTGCTGTCAGATGGAAGTGCTCTCTGCCCTCTCCTGCCCAGCTCTAGGTACTAGCGGGCACTTGCCAGCCTGGCCGAGGCAAACAACCTCCAGAGATGTCACAGAGCATAAGTGGAGCACAGATGCTCAAAAGCAGCAAAGCTGAAGAGCCTGGCTCAGCTTCACTAGTGTGCAATTGACTGACTGCGAAAAACAAAGCAGCAGAGCACCGGGCTTCTGGGCGCTGTGAAGGCAATTGCCAAAACCAGGCAGCTGCTCCTTCCCAAGCACAGGCAGCTGCCTATGTTCTTGCTTGTCGACAAACTCACCGCTGCCCTTCTTTTCAGCAGCTGCCACCGTCTTCTGTGCATCTCGGAGCCTCTGGCGACGAGCAAGACTTGCCAAGGTGGGAGGCATCAGGACCAAGTCAAAACCCAGGCAAGTTGTCCTGGAACGCTTTCCATTCGCTTGCCGAGAGTGAATTCAACAGGCAGGAGTGCGGCAGCCACCGTCCTCCGGCAGTCGGAAGGCTTGGCACACAAGCCCGCTTCTTTGCGGCTTCGTTCTTCGCCTCTTCCAAGCAACCGCGATCTCTGCTTCTCGGAGGCGAAGAAGCGGCTAATTCGCGCACAGCTCAGTAGAGCGGGCAGCGCAGCGCTCCGGAGCGCCGCTTCAAGCCGAAAGACGCCGGGAAGCGGCACTTTCCTCCGGATAGCTCCGGAGCCGCGCTTCTGCTTCTCTAGTCATCTCTAGCTTAGCGAAAAGCTTTCCCACTCCAGTTGGCAATGGGAGAGCGTACCTGCACTGCACACTAACCGCGGTTTGCAAAGAAAGAGGATTTGCTGCACATTCCAAGGACACGGCTCTTTCCGAGGCAATCTGCAACCTGCTGTCAGATGGAAGTGCTCTCTGCCCTCTCCTGCCCAGCTCTAGGTACTAGCGGGCACTTGCCAGCCTGGCCGAGGCAAACAACCTCCAGAGATGTCACAGAGCCTAAGTGGAGCACAGATGCTCAAAAGCAGCAAAGCTGAAGAGCCTGGCTCAGCTTCACTAGTGTGCAATTGACTGACTGCGAAAAACAAAGCAGCAGAGCACCGGGCTTCTGGGCGCTGTGAAGGCAATTGGCCAAAACCAGGCAGCTGCTCCTTCCCAAGCACAGGCAGCTGCCTATGTTCTTGCTTGTCGACAAACTCACCGCTGCCCTTCTTTTCAGCAGCTGCCACCGTCTTCTGTGCATCTCGGAGCCTCTGGCGACGAGCAAGACTTGCCAAGGTGGGACGCATCAGGACCAAGTCAAAACCCAGGCAAGTTGTCCTGGAACTCTTTCCATTCGCTTGCCGAGAGTGAATTCAACAGGCAGGAGAGCGGCAGCCACCGTCCTCCAGCAGTCGGAAGGCTTCGCACACAAGCCCGCTTCTTTGCGGCTTCGTTCTTCGCCTCTTCCAAGCAACCGCGATCTCTGCTTCTCGGAGGCGAAGAAGCGGCTAATTTGCGCACAGCTCAGTAGAGCGGCAGCGGAGCGCTCCGGAGCGCCGCTTCTGCCGAAAGACGCCGGGAAGCAGCACTTTCCTCCGGATAGCTCCGGAGCCGCGCTTCTGCTTCTCTAGTCATCTCTAGCTTAGCGAAAAGCTTTCCCACTCCAGTTGGCAAGGGGAGAGCGTACCTGCACTGCACACTAACCGCGGTTTGCAAAGAAAGAGGATTTGCTGCACATTGCAAGGACACGGCTCTTTCCGAGGCAATCTGCAACCTGCTGTCAGATGGAAGTGCTCTCTGCCCTCTCCTGCCCAGCTCTAGGTACCTAGCGGGCACTTTCCAGCCTGGCCGAGGCAAACAACCTCCAGAGATGTCACAGAGCATAAGTGGAGCACAGATGCTCAAAAGCAGCAAAGCTGAAGAGCCTGGCTCAGCTTCACTAGTGTGCAATTGACTGACTGCGAAAAACAAAGCAGCAGAGCACCGGGCTTCTGGGCGCTGTGAAGGCAATTGCCAAAAGCAGGCAGCTGCTCCTTCCCAAGCACAGGCAGCTGCCTATCTTCTTGCTTGTCGACAAACTCACCGCTGCCCTTCTTTTCAGCAGCTGCCACCGTCTTCTGTGCATCTCGGAGCCTCTGGCGACGAGCAAGACTTGCCAAGGTGGGAGGCATCAGGACCAAGTCAAAACCCAGGCAAGTTGTCCTGGAACGCTTTCCATTCGCTTGCCGAGAGTGAATTCAACAGGCAGGAGAGCGGCCGCCACCGTCCTCCAGCAGTCGGAAGGCTTCGCACACAAGCCCGCTTCTTTGCGGCTTCGTTCTTCGCCTCTTCCAAGCAACCGCGATCTCTGCTTCTCGGAGGCGAAGAAGCGGCTAATTCGCGCACAGCTCAGTAGAGCGGCAGCGCAGCGCTCCGGAGCGCCGCTTCAAGCCGAAAGACGCCGGGAAGCGGCACTTTCCTCCGGATAGCTCCGGAGCCGCGCTTCTGCTTCTCTAGTCATCTCTAGCTTAGCGAAAAGCTTTCCCACTCCAGTTGGCAAGGGGAGAGCGTACCTGCACTGCACACTAACCGCGGTTTGCAAAGAAAGAGGATTTGCTGCACATTCCAAGGACACGGCTCTTTCCGAGGCAATCTGCAACCTGCTGTCAGATGGAAGTGCTCTCTGCCCTCTCCTGCCCAGCTCTAGGTACTAGCGGGCACTTGCCAGCCTGGCCGAGGCAAACAACCTCCAGAAATGTCTCAGAGCATAAGTGGAGCACAGATGCTCAAAAGCAGCAAAGCTGAAGAGCCTGGCTCAGCTTCACTAGTGTGCAATTGACTGACTGCGAAAAACAAAGCAGCAGAGCACCGGGCTTCTGGGCGCTGTGAAGGCAATTGCCAAAACCAGGCAGCTGCTCCTTCCCAAGCACAGGCAGCTGCCTATCTTCTTGCTTGTCGACAAAACTCACCGCTGCCCTTCTTTTCAGCAGCTGCCACCGTCTTCTGTGCATCTCGCAGCCTCTGGCGACGAGCAAGACTTGCCAAGGTGGGACGCATCAGGACCAAGTCAAAACCCAGGCAAGTTGTCCTGGAACGCTTTCCATTCGCTTGCCGAGAGTGAATTCAAGAGGCAGGAGAGCGGCAGCCACCGTCCTCCGGCAGTCGGAAGGCTTGGCACACAAGCCCGCTTCTTTGCGGCTTCGTTCTTCGCCTCTTCCAAGCAACCGCGATCTTTGCTTCTCGGAGGCGAAGAAGCGGCTAATTCGCGCACAGCTCAGTAGAGCGGCAGCGCAGCGCTCCGGAGCGCCGCTTCAAGCCGAAAGACGCCGGGAAGCGGCACTTTCCTCCGGATAGCTCCGGAGCCGCGCTTCTGCTTCTCTAGTCATCTCTAGCTTAGCGAAAAGCTTTCCCACTCCAGTTGGCAAGGGGAGAGCGTACCTGCACTGCACACTAACCGCGGTTTGCAAAGAAAGAGGATTTGCTGCACATTCCAAGGACACGGCTCTTTCCGAGGCAATCTGCAACCTGCTGTCAGATGGAAGTGCTCTCTGCCCTCTCCTGCCCAGCTCTAGGTACTAGCGGGCACTTTCCAGCCTGGCCGAGGCAAACAACCTCCAGAGATGTCTCAGAGCATAAGTGGAGCACAGATGCTCAAAAGCAGCAAAGCTGAAGAGCCTGGCTCAGCTTCACTAGTGTGCAATTGACTGACTGCGAAAAACAAAGCAGCAGAGCACCGGGCTTCTAGGCGCTGTGAAGGCAATTGCCAAAACCAGGCAGCTGCTCCTTCCCAAGCACAGGCAGCTGCCTATCTTCTTGCTTGTCGACAAACTCACCGCTGCCCTTCTTTTCAGCAGCTGCCACCGTCTTCTGTGCATCTCGGAGCCTCTGGCGAAAAGCAAGACTTGCCAAGGTGGGACGCATCAGGACCAAGTCAAAACCCAGGCAAGTTGCTCTGGAACGCTTTCCATTCGCTTGCCGAGAGTGAATTCAAGAGGCAGGAGAGCGGCAGCCACCGTCCTCCGGCAGTCGGAAGGCTTGGCACACAAGCCCGCTTCTTTGCGGCTTCGTTCTTCGCCTCTTCCAAGCAACCGCGATCTCTGCTTCTCGGAGGCGAAGAAGCGGCTAATTCGCGCACAGCTCAGTAGAGCGGCAGCGCAGCGCTCCGGAGCGCCGCTTCAAGCCGAAAGACGCCGGGAAGCGGCACTTTCCTCCGGATAGCTCCGGAGCCGCGCTTCTGCTTCTCTAGTCATCTCTAGCTTAGCGAAAAGCTTTCCCACTCCAGTTGGCAAGGGGAGAGCGTACCTGCACTGCACACTAACCGCGGTTTGCAAAGAAAGAGGATTTGCTGCACATTGCAAGGACACGGCTCTTTCCGAGGCAATCTGCAACCTGCTGTCAGATGGAAGTGCTCTCTGCCCTCTCCTGCCAGCTCTAGGCACTAGCGGGCACTTTCCAGCCTGGGCGAAGCAAACAACCTCCAGAGATGTCACAGAGCATAAGTGGAGCACAGATGCTCAAAAGCAGCAAAGCTGAAGAGCCTGGCTCAGCTTCACTAGTGTGCAATTGACTGACTGCGAAAAACAAAGCAGCAGAGCACCGGGCTTCTGGGCGCTGTGAAGGCAATTGCCAAAACCAGGCAGCTGCTCCTTCCCAAGCACAGGCAGCTGCCTATGTTCTTGCTTGTCGACAAACTCACCGCTGCCCTTCTTTTCAGCAGCTGCCACCGTCTTCTGTGCATCTCGCAGCCTCTGGCGACGAGCAAGACTTCGCCAAGGTGGGACGCATCAGGACCAAGTCAAAAACCCAGGCAAGTTGTCCTGGAACGCTTTCCATTCGCTTGCCGAGAGTGAATTCAAGAGGCAGGAGAGCGGCAGCCACCGTCCTCCAGCAGTCGGAAGGCTTGGCACACAAGCCCGCTTCTTTGCGGCTTCGTTCTTCGCCTCTTCCAAGCAACCGCGATCTCTGCTTCTCGGAGGCGAAGAAGCGGCTAATTCGCGCACAGCTCAGTAGAGCGGCAGCGCAGCGCTCCGGAGCGCCGCTTCAAGCCGAAAGACGCCGGGAAGCGGCACTTTCCTCCGGATAGCTCCGGAGCCGCGCTTCTGCTTCTCTAGTCATCTCTAGCTTAGCGAAAAGCTTTCCCACTCCAGTTGGCAAGGGGAGAGCGTACCTGCACTGCACACTAACCGCGGTTTGCAAAGAAAGAGGATTTGCTGCACATTCCAAGGACACGGCTCTTTCCGAGGCAATCTGCAACCTGCTGTCAGATGGAAGTGCTCTCTGCCCTCTCCTGCCCAGCTCTAGGTACTAGCGGGCACTTTCCAGCCTGGCCGAGGCAAACAACCTCCAGAGATGTCACAGAGCATAAGTGGAGCACAGATGCTCAAAAGCAGCAAAGCTGAAGAGCCTGGCTCAGCTTCACTAGTGTGCAATTGACTGACTGCGAAAAACAAAGCAGCAGAGCACCGGGCTTCTGGGCGCTGTGAAGGCAATTGCCAAAACCAGGCAGCTGCTCCTTCCCAAGCACAGGCAGCTGCCTATCTTCTTGCTTGTCGACAAACTCACCGCTGCCCTTCTTTTCAGCAGCTGCCACCGTCTTCTGTGCATCTCGGAGCCTCTGGCGACGAGCAAGACTTGCCAAGGTGGGAGGCATCAGGACCAAGTCAAAACCCAGGCAAGTTGTCCTGGAACGCTTTCCATTCGCTTGCCGAGAGTGAATTCAACAGGCAGGAGAGCGGCAGCCACCGTCCTCCAGCAGTCGGAAGGCTTGGCACACAAGCCCGCTTCTTTGCGGCTTCGTTCTTCGCCTCTTCCAAGCAACCGCGATCTCTGCTTCTCGGAGGCGAAGAAGCGGCTAATTCTCGCACAGCTCAGTAGAGCGGCAGCAAAGCGCTCCGGAGCGCCGCTTCAAGCCGAAAGACGCCGGGAAGCGGCACTTTCCTCCGGATAGCTCCGGAGCCGCGCTTCTGCTTCTCTAGTCATCTCTAGCTTAGCGAAAAGCTTTCCCACTCCAGTTGGCAAGGGGAGAGCGTACCTGCACTGCACACTAACCGCGGTTTGCAAAGAAAGAGGATTTGCTGCACATTGCAAGGACACGGCTCTTTCCGAGGCAATCTGCAACCTGCTGTCAGATGGAAGTGCTCTCTGCCCTCTCCTGCCCAGCTCTAGGTACTAGCGGGCACTTTCCAGCCTGGGCGAGGCAAACAACCTCCAGAGATGTCACAGAGCATAAGTGGAGCACAGATGCTCAAAAGCAGCAAAGCTGAAGAGCCTGGCTCAGCTTGACTAGTGTGCAATTGACTGACTGCGAAAAAACAAAGCAGCAGAGCACCGGCTTCTGGGCGCTGTGAAGGCAATTGCCAAAAGCAGGCAGCTGCTCCTTCCCAAGCACAGGCAGCTGCCTATGTTCTTGCTTGTCGACAAACTCACCGCTGCCCTTCTTTTCAGCAGCTGCCACCGTCTTCTGTGCATCTCGGAGCCTCTGGCGACGAGCAAGACTTGCCAAGGTGGGAGGCATCAGGACCAAGTCAAAACCCAGGCAAGTTGTCCTGGAACGCTTTCCATTCGCTTGCCGAGAGTGAATTCAACAGGCAGGAGAGCGGCAGCCACCGTCCTCCGGCAGTCGGAAGGCTTGGCACACAAGCCCGCTTCTTTGCGGCTTCGTTCTTCGCCTCTTCCAAGCAACCGCGATCTCTGCTTCTCGGAGGCACAGAAGCGGCTAATTCGCGCACAGCTCAGTAGAGCGGCAGCGGAGCGCTCCGGAGCGCCGCTTCAAGCCGAAAGACGCCGGGAAGCGGCACTTTCCTCCGGATAGCTCCGGAGCCGCGCTTCTGCTTCTCTAGTCATCTCTAGCTTAGCGAAAAGCTTTCCCACTCCAGTTGGCAAGGGGGAGAGCGTACCTGCACTGCACACTAACCGCGGTTTGCAAAGAAAGAGGATTTGCTGCACATTCCAAGGACACGGCTCTTTCCGAGGCAATCTGCAACCTGCTGTCAGATGGAAGTGCTCTCTGCCCTCTCCTGCCCAGCTCTAGGTACTAGCGGGCACTTTCCAGCCTGGCCGAGGCAAACAACCTCCAGAGATGTCACAGAGCATAAGTGGAGCACAGATGCTCAAAAGCAGCAAAGCTGAAGAGCCTGGCTCAGCTTCACTAGTGTGCAATTGACTGACTGCGAAAAACAAAGCAGCAGAGCACCGGGCTTCTGGGCGCTGTGAAGGCAATTGCCAAAACCAGGCAGCTGCTCCTTCCCAAGCACAGGCAGCTGCCCATGTTCTTGCTTGTCGACAAACTCACCGCTGCCCTTCTTTTCAGCAGCTGCCACCGTCTTCTGTGCATCTCGGAGCCTCTGGCGACGAGCAAGGACTTGCCAAGGTGGGAGGCATCAGGACCAAGTCAAAACCCAGGCAAGTTGTCCTGGAACGCTTTCCATTCGCTTGCCCGAGAGTGAATTCAAGAGGCAGGAGAGCGGCAGCCACCGTCCTCCAGCAGTCGGAAGGCTTGGCACACAAGCCCGCTTCTTTGCGGCTTCGTTCTTCGCCTCTTCCAAGCAACCGCGATCTCTGCTTCTCGGAGGCGAAGAAGCGGCTAATTCGCGCACAGCTCAGTAGAGCGGCAGCAAAGCGCTCCGGAGCGCCGCTTCAAGCCGAAAGACGCCGGGAAGCGGCACTTTCCTCCGGATAGCTCCGGAGCCGCGCTTCTGCTTCTCTAGTCATCTCTAGCTTAGCGAAAAGCTTTCCCACTCCAGTTGGCAAGGGGAGAGCGTACCTGCACTGCACACTAACCGCGGTTTGCAAAGAAAGAGGATTTGCTGCACATTGCAAGGACACGGCTCTTTCCGAGGCAATCTGCAACCTGCTGTCAGATGGAAGTGCTCTCTGCCCTCTCCTGCCCAGCTCTAGGCACTAGCAGGCACTTTCCAGCCTGGGCGAAGCAAACAACCTCCAGAGATGTCACAGAGCATAAGTGGAGCACAGATGCTCAAAAGCAGCAAAGCTGAAGAGCCTGGCTCAGCTTCACTAGTGTGCAATTGACTGACTGCGAAAAACAAAGCTGCAGAGCACCGGGCTTCTGGGCGCTGTGAAGGCAATTGCCAAAACCAGGCAGCTGCTCCTTCCCAAGCACAGGCAGCTGCCTATGTTCTTGCTTGTCGACAAACTCACCGCTGCCCTTCTTTTCAGCAGCTGCCACCGTCTTCTGTGCATCTCGCAGCCTCTGGCGACGAGCAAGACTTGCCAAGGTGGGACGCATCAGGACCAAGTCAAAACCCAGGCAAGTTGTCCTGGAACGCTTTCCATTCGCTTGCCGAGAGTGAATTCAAGAGGCAGGAGAGCGGCAGCCACCGTCCTCCAGCAGTCGGAAGGCTTGGCACACAAGCCCGCTTCTTTGCGGCTTCGTTCTTCGCCTCTTCCAAGCAACCGCGATCTCTGCTTCTCGGAGGCGAAGAAGCGGCTAATTCGCGCACAGCTCAGTAGAGCGGCAGCGCAGCGCTCCGGAGCGCCGCTTCAAGCCGAAAGACGCCGGGAAGCGGCACTTTCCTCCGGATAGCTCCGGAGCCGCGCTTCTGCTTCTCTAGTCATCTCTAGCTTAGCGAAAAGCTTTCCCACTCCAGTTGGCAAGGGGAGAGCGTACCTGCACTGCACACTAACCGCGGTTTGCAAAGAAAGAGGATTTGCTGCACATTGCAAGGACACGGCTCTTTCCGAGGCAATCTGCAACCTGCTGTCAGATGGAAGTGCTCTCTGCCCTCTCCTGCCCAGCTCTAGGTACTAGCGGGCACTTTCCAGCCTGGCCGAGGCAAACAACCTCCAGAGATGTCACAGAGCATAAGTGGAGCACAGATGCTCAAAAGCAGCAAAGCTGAAGAGCCTGGCTCAGCTTCACTAGTGTGCAATTGACTGACTGCGAAAAACAAAGCAGCAGAGCACCGGGCTTCTGGGCGCTGTGAAGGCAATTGCCAAAAACCAGGCAGCTGCTCCTTCCCAAGCACAGGCAGCTGCCTATGTTCTTGCTTGTCGACAAACTCACCGCTGCCCTTCTTTTCAGCAGCTGCCACCGTCTTCTGTGCATCTCGGAGCCTCTGGCGACGAGCAAGACTTGCCAAGGTGGGAGGCATCAGGACCAAGTCAAAACCCAGGCAAGTTGTCCTGGAACGCTTTCCATTCGCTTGCCGAGAGGTGAATTCAAGAGGCAGGAGAGCGGCAGCCACCGTCCTCCGGCAGTCGGAAGGCTTGGCACACAAGCCCGCTTCTTTGCGGCTTCGTTCTTCGCCCTCTTCCAAGCAACCGCGATCTCTGCTTCTCGGAGGCGAAGAAGCGGCTAATTCGCGCACAGCTCAGTAGAGCGGCAGCGCAGCGCTCCGGAGCGCCGCTTCAAGCCGAAAGACGCCGGGAAGCGGCACTTTCTCTCCGGATAGCTCCGGAGCCGCGCTTCTGCTTCTCTAGTCATCTCTAGCTTAGCGAAAAGCTTTCCCACTCCAGTTGGCAAGGGGAGAGCGTACCTGCACTGCACACTAACCGCGGTTTGCAAAGAAAGAGGATTTGCTGCACATTCCAAGGACACGGCTCTTTCCGAGGCAATCTGCAACCTGCTGTCAGATGGAAGTGCTCTCTGCCCTCTCCTGCCCAGCTCTAGGTACTAGCGGGCACTTTCCAGCCTGGCCGAGGCACCTCCAGAGATGTCTCAGAGCATAAGTGGAGCACAGATGCTCAAAAGCAGCAAAGCTGAAGAGCCTGGCTCAGCTTCACTAGTGTGCAATTGACTGACTGCGAAAAACAAAGCAGCAGAGCACCGGGCTTCTGGGCGCTGTGAAGGCAATTGCCAAAACCAGGCAGCTGCTCCTTCCCAAGCACAGGCAGCTGCCTATCTTCTTGCTTGTCGACAAACTCACCGCTGCCCTTCTTTTCAGCAGCTGCCACCGTCTTCTGTGCATCTCGGAGCCTCTGGCGACGAGCAAGACTTGCCAAGGTGGGAGGCATCAGGACCAAGTCAAAACCCAGGCAAGTTGTCCTGGAACGCTTTCCATTCGCTTGCCGAGAGTGAATTCAAGAGGCAGGAGAGCGGCAGCCACCGTCCTCCGGCAGTCGGAAGGCTTGGCACACAAGCCCGCTTCTTTGCGGCTTCGTTCTTCGCCTCTTCCAAGCAACCGCGATCTCTGCTTCTCGGAGGCGAAGAAGCGGCTAATTCGCGCACAGCTCAGTAGAGCGGCAGCAAAGCGCTCCGGAGCGCCGCTTCAAGCCGAAAGACGCCGGGAAGCGGCACTTTCCTCCGGATAGCTCCGGAGCCGCGCTTCTGCTTCTCTAGTCATCTCTAGCTTAGCGAAAAGCTTTCCCACTCCAGTTGGCAAGGGGAGAGCGTACCTGCACTGCACACTAACCGCGGTTTGCAAAGAAAGAGGATTTGCTGCACATTCCAAGGACACGGCTCTTTCCGAGGCAATCTGCAACCTGCTGTCAGATGGAAGTGCTCTCTGCCCTCTCCTGCCCAGCTCTAGGCACTAGCGGGCACTTTCCAGCCTGGCCGAGGCAAACAACCTCCAGAGATGTCACAGAGCATAAGTGGAGCACAGATGCTCAAAAGCAGCAAAGCTGAAGAGCCTGGCTCAGCTTCACTAGTGTGCAATTGACTGACTGCGAAAAACAAAGCAGCAGAGCACCGGGCTTCTGGGCGCTGTGAAGGCAATTGCCAAAAGCAGGCAGCTGCTCCTTCCCAAGCACAGGCAGCTGCCTATGTTCTTGCTTGTCGACAAACTCACCGCTGCCCTTCTTTTCAGCAGCTGCCACCGTCTTCTGTGCATCTCGCAGCCTCTGGCGACGAGCAAGACTTGCCAAGGTGGGAGGCATCAGGACCAAGTCAAAACCCAGGCAAGTTGTCCTGGAACGCTTTCCATTCGCTTGCCGAGAGTGAATTCAACAGGCAGGAGAGCGGCAGCCACCGTCCTCCAGCAGTCGGAAGGCTTGGCACACAAGCCCGCTTCTTTGCGGCTTCGTTCTTCGCCTCTTCCAAGCAACCGCGATCTCTGCTTCTCGGAGGCGAAGAAGCGGCTAATTCGCGCACAGCTCAGTAGAGCGGCAGCGCAGCGCTCCGGAGCGCCGCTTCAAGCCGAAAGACGCCGGGAAGCGGCACTTTCCTCCGGATAGCTCCGGAGCCGCGCTTCTGCTTCTCTAGTCATCTCTAGCTTAGCGAAAAGCTTTCCCACTCCAGTTGGCAAGGGGAGAGCGTACCTGCACTGCACACTAACCGCGGTTTGCAAAGAAAGAGGATTTGCTGCACATTGCAAGGACACGGCTCTTTCCGAGGCAATCTGCAACCTGCTGTCAGATGGAAGTGCTCTCTGCCCTCTCCTGCCCAGCTCTAGGTACTAGCGGGCACTTGCCAGCCTGGCCGAGGCAAACAACCTCCAGAGATGTCTCAGAGCATAAGTGGAGCACAGATGTTCAAAAGCAGCAAAGCTGAAGAGCCTGGCTCAGCTTCACTAGTGTGCAATTGACTGACTGCGAAAAACAAAGCAGCAGAGCACCGGGCTTCTGGGCGCTGTGAAGGCAATTGCCAAAACCAGGCAGCTGCTCCTTCCCAAGCACAGGCAGCTGCCTATCTTCTTGCTTGTCGACAAACTCACCGCTGCCCTTCTTTTCAGCAGCTGCCACCGTCTTCTGTGCATCTCGCAGCCTCTGGCGACGAGCAAGACTTGCCAAGGTGGGACGCATCAGGACCAAGTCAAAACCCAGGCAAGTTGTCCTGGAACGCTTTCCATTCGCTTGCCGAGAGTGAATTCAAGAGGCAGGAGAGCGGCAGCCACCGTCCTCCGGCAGTCGGAAGGCTTGGCACACAAGCCCGCTTCTTTGCGGCTTCGTTCTTCGCCTCTTCCAAGCAACCGCGATCTCTGCTTCTCGGAGGCGAAGAAGCGGCTAATTCGCGCACAGCTCAGTAAAGCGGCAGCGCAGCGCTCCGGAGCGCCGCTTCAAGCCGAAAGACCCCGGGAAACGGCACTTTCCTCCGGATAGCTCCGGAGCCGCGCTTCTGCTTCTCTAGTCATCTCTAGCTTAGCGAAAAGCTTTCCCACTCCAGTTGGCAAGGGGAGAGCGTACCTGCACTGCACACTAACCGCGGTTTGCAAAGAAAGAGGATTTGCTGCACATTGCAAGGACACGGCTCTTTCCGAGGCAATCTGCAACCTGCTGTCAGATGGAAGTGCTCTCTGCCCTCTCCTGCCCAGCTCTAGGCACTAGCGGGCACTTTCCAGCCTGGGCGAAGCAAACAACCTCCAGAGATGTCACAGAGCATAAGTGGAGCACAGATGCTCAAAAGCAGCAAAGCTGAAGAGCCTGGCTCAGCTTGACTAGTGTGCAATTGACTGACTGCGAAAAACAAAGCTGCAGAGCACCGGGCTTCTGGGCGCTGTGAAGGCAATTGCCAAAACCAGGCAGCTGCTCCTTCCCAAGCACAGGCAGCTGCCTATGTTCTTGCTTGTCGACAAACTCACCGCTGCCCTTCTTTTCAGCAGCTGCCACCGTCTTCTGTGCATCTCGGAGCCTCTGGCGACGAGCAAGACTTGCCAAGGTGGGAGGCATCAGGACCAAGTCAAAACCCAGGCAAGTTGTCCTGGAACGCTTTCCATTCGCTTGCCGAGAGTGAATTCAAGAGGCAGGAGAGCGGCAGCCACCGTCCTCCGGCAGTCGGAAGGCTTGGCACACAAGCCCGCTTCTTTGCGGCTTCGTTCTTCGCCTCTTCCAAGCAACCGCGATCTCTGCTTCTCGGAGGCGAAGAAGCGGCTAATTCGCGCACAGCTCAGTAGAGCGGCAGCGCAGCGCTCCGGAGCGCCGCTTCAAGCCGAAAGACGCCGGGAAGCGGCACTTTCCTCCGGATAGCTCCGGAGCCGCGCTTCTGCTTCTCTAGTCATCTCTAGCTTAGCGAAAAGCTTTCCCACTCCAGTTGGCAATGGGAGAGCGTACCTGCACTGCACACTAACCGCGGTTTGCAAAGAAAGAGGATTTGCTGCACATTCCAAGGACACGGCTCTTTCCGAGGCAATCTGCAACCTGCTGTCAGATGGAAGTGCTCTCTGCCCTCTCCTGCCCAGCTCTAGGCACTAGCGGGCACTTTCCAGCCTGGCCGAGGCAAACAACCTCCAGAGATGTCACAGAGCATAAGTGGAGCACAGATGCTCAAAAGCAGCAAAGCTGAAGAGCCTGGCTCAGCTTCACTAGTGTGCAATTGACTGACTGCGAAAAACAAAGCAGCAGAGCACCGGGCTTCTGGGCGCTGTGAAGGCAATTGCCAAAACCAGGCAGCTGCTCCTTCCCAAGCACAGGCAGCTGCCTATGTTCTTGCTTGTCGACAAACTCACCGCTGCCCTTCTTTTCAGCAGCTGCCACCGTCTTCTGTGCATCTCGGAGCCTCTGGCGACGAGCAAGACTTGCCAAGGTGGGAGGCATCAGGACCAAGTCAAAACCCAGGCAAGTTGTCCTGGAACGCTTTCCATTCGCTTGCCGAGAGTGAATTCAAGAGGCAGGAGAGCGGCAGCCACCGTCCTCCGGCAGTCGGAAGGCTTGGCACACAAGCCCGCTTCTTTGCGGCTTCGTTCTTCGCCTCTTCCAAGCAACCGCGATCTCTGCTTCTCGGAGGCGAAGAAGCGGCTAATTCGCGCACAGCTCAGTAGAGCGGCAGCGCAGCGCTCCGGAGCGCCGCTTCAAGCCGAAAGACGCCGGGAAGCGGCACTTTCCTCCGGATAGCTCCGGAGCCGCGCTTCTGCTTCTCTAGTCATCTCTAGCTTAGCGAAAAGCTTTCCCACTCCAGTTGGCAAGGGGAGAGCGTACCTGCACTGCACACTAACCGCGGTTTGCAAAGAAAGAGGATTTGCTGCACATTCCAAGGACACGGCTCTTTCCGAGGCAATCTGCAACCTGCTGTCAGATGGAAGTGCTCTCTGCCCTCTCCTGCCCAGCTCTAGGTACTAGCGGGCACTTTCCAGCCTGGCCGAGGCAAACAACCTCCAGAGATGTCTCAGAGCATAAGTGGAGCACAGATGCTCAAAAGCAGCAAAGCTGAAGAGCCTGGCTCAGCTTCACTAGTGTGCAATTGACTGACTGCGAAAAACAAAGCAGCAGAGCACCGGGCTTCTGGGCGCTGTGAAGGCAATTGCCAAAAGCAGGCAGCTGCTCCTTCCCAAGCACAGGCAGCTGCCTATCTTCTTGCTTGTCGACAAACTCACCGCTGCCCTTCTTTTCAGCAGCTGCCACCGTCTTCTGTGCATCTCGGAGCCTCTGGCGACGAGCAAGACTTGCCAAGGTGGGACGCATCAGGACCAAGTCAAAACCCAGGCAAGTTGTCCTGGAACGCTTTCCATTCGCTTGCCGAGAGTGAATTCAAGAGGCAGGAGAGCGGCAGCCACCGTCCTCCGGCAGTCGGAAGGCTTGGCACACAAGCCCGCTTCTTTGCGGCTTCGTTCTTCGCCTCTTCCAAGCAACCGCGATCTCTGCTTCTCGGAGGCGAAGAAGCGGCTAATTCGCGCACAGCTCAGTAGAGCGGCAGCAAAGCGCTCCGGAGCGCCGCTTCAAGCCGAAAGACGCCGGGAAGCGGCACTTTCCTCCGGATAGCTCCGGAGCCGCGCTTCTGCTTCTCTAGTCATCTCTAGCTTAGCGAAAAGCTTTCCCACTCCATTTGGCAAGGGGAGAGCGTACCTGCACTGCACACTAACCGCGGTTTGCAAAGAAAGAGGATTTGCTGCACATTCCAAGGACACGGCTCTTTCCGAGGCAATCTGCAACCTGCTGTCAGATGGAAGTGCTCTCTGCCCTCTCCTGCCCAGCTCTAGGCACTAGCGGGCACTTTCCAGCCTGGCCGAGGCAAACAACCTCCAGAGATGTCACAGAGCATAAGTGGAGCACAGATGCTCAAAAGCAGCAAAGCTGAAGAGCCTGGCTCAGCTTGACTAGTGTGCAATTGACTGACTGCGAAAAACAAAGCAGCAGAGCACCGGGCTTCTGGGCGCTGTGAAGGCAATTGCCAAAACCAGGCAGCTGCTCCTTCCCAAGCACAGGCAGCTGCCTATGTTCTTGCTTGTCGACAAACTCACCGCTGCCCTTCTTTTCAGCAGCTGCCACCGTCTTCTGTGCATCTCGGAGCCTCTGGCGACGAGCAAGACTTGCCAAGGTGGGAGGCATCAGGACCAAGTCAAAACCCAGGCAAGTTGTCCTGGAACGCTTTCCATTCGCTTGCCGAGAGTGAATTCAACAGGCAGGAGAGCGGCAGCCACCGTCCTCCGGCAGTCGGAAGGCTTGGCACACAAGCCCGCTTCTTTGCGGCTTCGTTCTTCGCCTCTTCCAAGCAACCGCGATCTCTGCTTCTCGGAGGCGAAGAAGCGGCTAATTCGCGCACAGCTCAGTAGAGCGGCAGCGCAGCGCTCCGGAGCGCCGCTTCAAGCCGAAAGACGCCGGGAAGCGGCACTTTCCTCCGGATAGCTCCGGAGCCGCGCTTCTGCTTCTCTAGTCATCTCTAGCTTAGCGAAAAGCTTTCCCACTCCAGTTGGCAAGGGGAGAGCGTACCTGCACTGCACACTAACCGCGGTTTGCAAAGAAAGAGGATTTGCTGCACATTCCAAGGACACGGCTCTTTCCGAGGCAATCTGCAACCTGCTGTCAGATGGAAGTGCTCTCTGCCCTCTCCTGCCCAGCTCTAGGTACTAGCGGGCACTTGCCAGCCTGGCCGAGGCAAACAACCTCCAGAGATGTCACAGAGCATAAGTGGAGCACAGATGCTCAAAAGCAGCAAAGCTGAAGAGCCTGGCTCAGCTTCACTAGTGTGCAATTGACTGACTGCGAAAAACAAAGCTGCAGAGCACCGGGCTTCTGGGCGCTGTGAAGGCAATTGCCAAAACCAGGCAGCTGCTCCTTCCCAAGCACAGGCAGCTGCCTATGTTCTTGCTTGTCGACAAACTCACCGCTGCCCTTCTTTTCAGCAGCTGCCACCGTCTTCTGTGCATCTCGCAGCCTCTGGCGACGAGCAAGACTTGCCAAGGTGGGACGCATCAGGACCAAGTCAAAACCCAGGCAAGTTGTCCTGGAACGCTTTCCATTCGCTTGCCGAGAGTGAATTCAAGAGGCAGGAGAGCGGCAGCCACCGTCCTCCAGCAGTCGGAAGGCTTCGCACACAAGCCCGCTTCTTTGCGGCTTCGTTCTTCGCCTCTTCCAAGCAACCGCGATCTCTGCTTCTCGGAGGCGAAGAAGCGGCTAATTCGCGCACAGCTCAGTAGAGCGGCAGCGCAGCGCTCCGGAGCGCCGCTTCAAGCCGAAAGACGCCGGGAAGCGGCACTTTCCTCCGGATAGCTCCGGAGCCGCGCTTCTGCTTCTCTAGTCATCTCTAGCTTAGCGAAAAGCTTTCCCACTCCAGTTGGCAAGGGGAGAGCGTACCTGCACTGCACACTAACCGCGGTTTGCAAAGAAAGAGGATTTGCTGCACATTGCAAGGACACGGCTCTTTCCGAGGCAATCTGCAACCTGCTGTCAGATGGAAGTGCTCTCTGCCCTCTCCTGCCCAGCTCTAGGTACTAGCGGGCACTTTCCAGCCTGGCCGAGGCAAACAACCTCCAGAGATGTCACAGAGCATAAGTGGAGCACAGATGCTCAAAAGCAGCAAAGCTGAAGAGCCTGGCTCAGCTTCACTAGTGTGCAATTGACTGACTGCGAAAAACAAAGCAGCAGAGCACCGGGCTTCTGGGCGCTGTGAAGGCAATTGCCAAAACCAGGCAGCTGCTCCTTCCCAAGCACAGGCAGCTGCCTATCTTCTTGCTTGTCGACAAACTCACCGCTGCCCTTCTTTTCAGCAGCTGCCACCGTCTTCTGTGCATCTCGGAGCCTCTGGCGACGAGCAAGACTTGCCAAGGTGGGACGCATCAGGACCAAGTCAAAACCCAGGCAAGTTGTCCTGGAACGCTTTCCATTCGCTTGCCGAGAGTGAATTCAAGAGGCAGGAGAGCGGCAGCCACCGTCCTCCAGCAGTCGGAAGGCTTGGCACACAAGCCCGCTTCTTTGCGGCTTCGTTCTTCGCCTCTTCCAAGCAACCGCGATCTCTGCTTCTCGGAGGCGAAGAAGCGGCTAATTCGCGCACAGCTCAGTAGAGCGGCAGCGCAGCGCTCCGGAGCGCCGCTTCAAGCCGAAAGACGCCGGGAAGCGGCACTTTCCTCCGGATAGCTCCGGAGCCGCGCTTCTGCTTCTCTAGTCATCTCTAGCTTAGCGAAAAGCTTTCCCACTCCAGTTGGCAAGGGGAGAGCGTACCTGCACTGCACACTAACCGCGGTTTGCAAAGAAAGAGGATTTGCTGCACATTGCAAGGACACGGCTCTTTCCGAGGCAATCTGCAACCTGCTGTCAGATGGAAGTGCTCTCTGCCCTCTCCTGCCCAGCTCTAGGCACTAGCGGGCACTTTCCAGCCTGGGCGAAGCAAACAACCTCCAGAGATGTCACAGAGCATAAGTGGAGCACAGATGCTCAAAAGCAGCAAAGCTGAAGAGCCTGGCTCAGCTTCACTAGTGTGCAATTGACTGACTGCGAAAAACAAAGCAGCAGAGCACCGGGCTTCTGGGCGCTGTGAAGGCAATTGCCAAAACCAGGCAGCTGCTCCTTCCCAAGCACAGGCAGCTGCCTATGTTCTTGCTTGTCGACAAACTCACCGCTGCCCTTCTTTTCAGCAGCTGCCACCGTCTTCTGTGCATCTCGGAGCCTCTGGCGACGAGCAAGACTTGCCAAGGTGGGAGGCATCAGGACCAAGTCAAAACCCAGGCAAGTTGTCCTGGAACGCTTTCCATTTGCTTGCCGAGAGTGAATTCAAGAGGCAGGAGAGCGGCAGCCACCGTCCTCCAGCAGTCGGAAGGCTTGGCACACAAGCCCGCTTCTTTGCGGCTTCGTTCTTCGCCTCTTCCAAGCAACCGCGATCTCTGCTTCTCGGAGGCGAAGAAGCGGCTAATTCGCGCACAGCTCAGTAGAGCGGCAGCGCAGCGCTCCGGAGCGCCGCTTCAAGCCGAAAGACGCCGGGAAGCGGCACTTTCCTCCGGATAGCTCCGGAGCCGCGCTTCTGCTTCTCTAGTCATCTCTAGCTTAGCGAAAAGCTTTCCCACTCCAGTTGGCAAGGGGAGAGCGTACCTGCACTGCACACTAACCGCGGTTTGCAAAGAAAGAGGATTTGCTGCACATTCCAAGGACACGGCTCTTTCCGAGGCAATCTGCAACCTGCTGTCAGATGGAAGTGCTCTCTGCCCTCTCCTGCCCAGCTCTAGGCACTAGCGGGCACTTTCCAGCCTGGGCGAAGCAAACAACCTCCAGAGATGTCACAGAGCATAAGTGGAGCACAGATGCTCAAAAGCAGCAAAGCTGAAGAGCCTGGCTCAGCTTCACTAGTGTGCAATTGACTGACTGCGAAAAACAAAGCAGCAGAGCACCGGGCTTCTGGGCGCTGTGAAGGCAATTGCCAAAACCAGGCAGCTGCTCCTTCCCAAGCACAGGCAGCTGCCTATGTTCTTGCTTGTCGACAAACTCACCGCTGCCCTTCTTTTCAGCAGCTGCCACCGTCTTCTGTGCATCTCGGAGCCTCTGGCGACGAGCAAGACTTGCCAAGGTGGGAGGCATCAGGACCAAGTCAAAACCCAGGCAAGTTGTCCTGGAACGCTTTCCATTCGCTTGCCGAGAGTGAATTCAACAGGCAGGAGAGCGGCAGCCACCGTCCTCCGGCAGTCGGAAGGCTTGGCACACAAGCCCGCTTCTTTGCGGCTTCGTTCTTCGCCTCTTCCAAGCAACCGCGATCTCTGCTTCTCGGAGGCGAAGAAGCGGCTAATTCGCGCACAGCTCAGTAGAGCGGCAGCGGAGCGCTCCGGAGCGCCGCTTCAAGCCGAAAGACGCCGGGAAGCGGCACTTTCCTCCGGATAGCTCCGGAGCCGCGCTTCTGCTTCTCTAGTCATCTCTAGCTTAGCGAAAAGCTTTCCCACTCCAGTTGGCAAGGGGAGAGCGTACCTGCACTGCACACTAACCGCGGTTTGCAAAGAAAGAGGATTTGCTGCACATTGCAAGGACACGGCTCTTTCCGAGGCAATCTGCAACCTGCTGTCAGATGGAAGTGCTCTCTGCCCTCTCCTGCCCAGCTCTAGGTACTAGCGGGCACTTGCCAGCCTGGCCGAGGCAAACAACCTCGAGAGATGTCACAGAGCATAAGTGGAGCACAGATGCCCAAAAGCAGCAAAGCTGAAGAGCCTGGCTCAGCTTGACTAGTGTGCAATTGACTGACTGCGAAAAACAAAGCAGCAGAGCACCGGGCTTCTGGGCGCTGTGAAGGCAATTGCCAAAACCAGGCAGCTGCTCCTTCCCAAGCACAGGCAGCTGCCTATGTTCTTGCTTGTCGACAAACTCACCGCTGCCCTTCTTTTCAGCAGCTGCCACCGTCTTCTGTGCATCTCGGAGCCTCTGGCGACGAGCAAGACTTGCCAAGGTGGGAGGCATCAGGACCAAGTCAAAACCCAGGCAAGTTGTCCTGGAACGCTTTCCATTCGCTTGCCGAGAGTGAATTCAAGAGGCAGGAGAGCGGCAGCCACCGTCCTCCAGCAGTCGGAAGGCTTGGCACACAAGCCCGCTTCTTTGCGGCTTCGTTCTTCGCCTCTTCCAAGCAACCGCGATCTCTGCTTCTCGGAGGCGAAGAAGCGGCTAATTCGCGCACAGCTCAGTAGAGCGGCAGCGCAGCGCTCCGGAGCGCCGCTTCAAGCCGAAAGACGCCGGGAAGCGGCACTTTCCTCCGGATAGCTCCGGAGCCGCGCTTCTGCTTCTCTAGTCATCTCTAGCTTAGCGAAAAGCTTTCCCACTCCAGTTGGCAAGGGGAGAGCGTACCTGCACTGCACACTAACCGCGGTTTGCAAAGAAAGAGGATTTGCTGCACATTGCAAGGACACGGCTCTTTCCGAGGCAATCTGCAACCTGCTGTCAGCTGGAAGTGCTCTCTGCCCTCTCCTGCCCAGCTCTAGGTACTAGCGGGCACTTGCCAGCCTGGGCGAGGCAAACAACCTCCAGAGATGTCACAGAGCATAAGTGGAGCACAGATGCTCAAAAGCAGCAAAGCTGAAGAGCCTGGCTCAGCTTGACTAGTGTGCAATTGACTGACTGCGAAAAACAAAGCAGCAGAGCACCGGGCTTCTGGGCGCTGTGAAGGCAATTGCCAAAACCAGGCAGCTGCTCCTTCCCAAGCACAGGCAGCTGCCTATGTTCTTGCTTGTCGACAAACTCACCGCTGCCCTTCTTTTCAGCAGCTGCCACCGTCTTCTGTGCATCTCGGAGCCTCTGGCGACGAGCAAGACTTGCCAAGGTGGGAGGCATCAGGACCAAGTCAAAACCCAGGCAAGTTGTCCTGGAACGCTTTCCATTCGCTTGCCGAGAGTGAATTCAACAGGCAGGAGAGTGGCAGCCACCGTCCTCCAGCAGTCGGAAGGCTTGGCACACAAGCCCGCTTCTTTGCGGCTTCGTTCTTCGCCTCTTCCAAGCAACCGCGATCTCTGCTTCTCGGAGGCGAAGAAGCGGCTAATTCGCGCACAGCTCAGTAGAGCGGCAGCGCAGCGCTCCGGAGCGCCGCTTCAAGCCGAAAGACGCCGGGAAGCGGCACTTTCCTCCGGATAGCTCCGGAGCCGCGCTTCTGCTTCTCTAGTCATCTCTAGCTTAGCGAAAAGCTTTCCCACTCCAGTTGGCAAGGGGAGAGCGTACCTGCACTGCACACTAACCGCGGTTTGCAAAGAAAGAGGATTTGCTGCACATTCCAAGGACACGGCTCTTTCCGAGGCAATCTGCAACCTGCTGTCAGATGGAAGTGCTCTCTGCCCTCTCCTGCCCAGCTCTAGGTACTAGCGGGCACTTGCCAGCCTGGGCGAGGCAAACAACCTCCAGAGATGTCACAGAGCATAAGTGGAGCACAGATGCTCAAAAGCAGCAAAGCTGAAGAGCCTGGCTCAGCTTGACTAGTGTGCAATTGACTGACTGCGAAAAACAAAGCAGCAGAGCACCGGGCTTCTGGGCGCTGTGAAGGCAATTGCCAAAACCAGGCAGCTGCTCCTTCCCAAGCACAGGCAGCTGCCTATGTTCTTGCTTGTCGACAAACTCACCGCTGCCCTTCTTTTCAGCAGCTGCCACCGTCTTCTGTGCATCTCGCAGCCTCTGGCGACGAGCAAGACTTGCCAAGGTGGGAGGCATCAGGACCAAGTCAAAACCCAGGCAAGTTGTCCTGGAACGCTTTCCATTCGCTTGCCGAGAGTGAATTCAACAGGCAGGAGAGCGGCAGCCACCGTCCTCCAGCAGTCGGAAGGCTTGGCACGCAAGCCCGCTTCTTTGCGGCTTCGTTCTTCGCCTCTTCCAAGCAACCGTGATCTCTGCTTCTCGGAGGCGAAGAAACGGCTAATTCGCGCACAGCTCAGTAGAGCGGCAGCGCAGCGCTCCGGAGCGCCGCTTCAAGCCGAAAGACGCCGGGAAGCGGCACTTTCCTCCGGATAGCTCCGGAGCCGCGCTTCTGCTTCTCTAGTCATCTCTAGCTTAGCGAAAAGCTTTCCCACTCCAGTTGGCAAGGGGAGAGCGTACCTGCACTGCACACTAACCGCGGTTTGCAAAGAAAGAGGATTTGCTGCACATTGCAAGGACACGGCTCTTTCCGAGGCAATCTGCAACCTGCTGTCAGATGGAAGTGCTCTCTGCCCTCTCCTGCCCAGCTCTAGGTACTAGCGGGCACTTGCCAGCCTGGCCGAGGCAAACAACCTCCAGAGATGTCACAGAGCATAAGTGGAGCACAGATGCTCAAAAGCAGCAAAGCTGAAGAGCCTGGCTCAGCTTCACTAGTGTGCAATTGACTGACTGCGAAAAACAAAGCAGCAGAGCACCGGGCTTCTGGGCGCTGTGAAGGCAATTGCCAAAACCAGGCAGCTGCTCCTTCCCAAGCACAGGCAGCTGCCTATGTTCTTGCTTGTCGACAAACTCACCGCTGCCCTTCTTTTCAGCAGCTGCCACCGTCTTCTGTGCATCTCGGAGCCTCTGGCGACGAGCAAGACTTGCCAAGGTGGGAGGCATCAGGACCAAGTCAAAACCCAGGCAAGTTGTCCTGGAACGCTTTCCATTCGCTTGCCGAGAGTGAATTCAACAGGCAGGAGAGCGGCAGACACCGTCCTCCGGCAGTCGGAAGGCTTGGCACACAAGCCCGCTTCTTTGCGGCTTCGTTCTTCGCCTCTTCCAAGCAACCGCGATCTCTGCTTCTCGGAGGCGAAGAAGCGGCTAATTCGCGCACAGCTCAGTAGAGCGGCAGCGGAGCGCTCCGGAGCGCCGCTTCAAGCTGAAAGACGCCGGGAAGCGGCACTTTCCTCCGGATAGCTCCGGAGCCGCGCTTCTGCTTCTCTAGTCATCTCTAGCTTAGCGAAAAGCTTTCCCACTCCAGTTGGCAAGGGGAGAGCGTACCTGCACTGCACACTAACCGCGGTTTGCAAAGAAAGAGGATTTGCTGCACATTCCAAGGACACGGCTCTTTCCGAGGCAATCTGCAACCTGCTGTCAGATGGAAGTGCTCTCTGCCCTCTCCTGCCCAGCTCTAGGTACTAGCGGGCACTTTCCAGCCTGGCCGAGGCAAACAACCTCCAGAGATGTCACAGAGCATAAGTGGAGCACAGATGCTCAAAAGCAGCAAAGCTGAAGAGCCTGGCTCAGCTTCACTAGTGTGCAATTGACTGACTGCGAAAAACAAAGCAGCAGAGCACCGGGCTTCTGGGCGCTGTGAAGGCAATTGCCAAAACCAGGCAGCTGCTCCTTCCCAAGCACAGGCAGCTGCCTATTTTCTTGCTTGTCGACAAACTCACCGCTGCCCTTCTTTTCAGCAGCTGCCACCGTCTTCTGTGCATCTCGGAGCCTCTGGCGACGAGCAAGACTTGCCAAGGTGGGACGCATCAGGACCAAGTCAAAACCCAGGCAAGTTGTCCTGGAACGCTTTCCATTCGCTTGCCGAGAGTGAATTCAAGAGGCAGGAGAGCGGCAGCCACCGTCCTCCGGCAGTCGGAAGGCTTCGCACACAAGCCCGCTTCTTTGCGGCTTCGTTCTTCGCCTCTTCCAAGCAACCGCGATCTCTGCTTCTCGGAGGCGAAGAAGCGGCTAATTCGCGCACAGCTCAGTAGAGCGGCAGCGGAGCGCTCCGGAGCGCCGCTTCAAGCCGAAAGACGCCGGGAAGCGGCACTTTCCTCCGGATAGCTCCGGAGCCGCGCTTCTGCTTCTCTAGTCATCTCTAGCTTAGCGAAAAGCTTTCCCACTCCAGTTGGCAAGGGGAGAGCGTACCTGCACTGCACACTAACCGTGGTTTGCAAAGAAAGAGGATTTGCTGCACATTGCAAGGACACGGCTCTTTCCGAGGCAATCTGCAACCTGCTGTCAGATGGAAGTGCTCTCTGCCCTCTCCTGCCCAGCTCTAGGTACTAGCGGGCACTTTCCAGCCTGGGCGAGGCAAACAACCTCCAGAGATGTCACAGAGCATAAGTGGAGCACAGATGCTCAAAAGCAGCAAAGCTGAAGAGCCTGGCTCAGCTTCACTAGTGTGCAATTGACTGACTGCGAAAAACAAAGCAGCAGAGCACCGGGCTTCTGGGCGCTGTGAAGGCAATTGCCAAAACCAGGCAGCTGCTCCTTCCCAAGCACAGGCAGCTGCCTATGTTCTTGCTTGTCGACAAACTCACCGCTGCCCTTCTTTTCAGCAGCTGCCACCGTCTTCTGTGCATCTCGGAGCCTCTGGCGACGAGCAAGACTTGCCAAGGTGGGACGCATCAGGACCAAGTCAAAACCCAGGCAAGTTGTCCTGGAACGCTTTCCATTCGCTTGCCGAGAGTGAATTCAAGAGGCAGGAGAGCGGCAGCCACCGTCCTCCAGCAGTCGGAAGGCTTGGCACACAAGCCCGCTTCTTTGCGGCTTCGTTCTTCGCCTCTTCCAAGCAACCGCGATCTCTGCTCCTCGGAGGCGAAGAAACGGCTAATTCGCGCACAGCTCAGTAGAGTGGCAGCGGAGCGCTCCGGAGCGCCGCTTCAAGCCGAAAGACGCCGGGAAGCGGCACTTTCCTCCGGATAGCTCCGGAGCCGCGCTTCTGCTTCTCTAGTCATCTCTAGCTTAGAGAAAAGCTTTCCCACTCCATTTGGCAAGGGGAGAGCGTACCTGCACTGCACACTAACCGCGGTTTGCAAAGAAAGAGGATTTGCTGCACATTGCAAGGACACGGCTCTTTCCGAGGCAATCTGCAACCTGCTGTCAGATGGAAGTGCTCTCTGCCCTCTCCTGCCCAGCTCTAGGTACTAGCGGGCACTTGCCAGCCTGGCCGAGGCAAACAACCTCCAGAGATGTCACAGAGCATAAGTGGAGCACAGATGCTCAAAAGCAGCAAAGCTGAAGAGCCTGGCTCAGCTTGACTAGTGTGCAATTGACTGACTGCGAAAAACAAAGCAGCAGAGCACCGGGCTTCTGGGCGCTGTGAAGGCAATTGCCAAAACCAGGCAGCTGCTCCTTCCCAAGCACAGGCAGCTGCCTATGTTCTTGCTTGTCGACAAACTCACCGCTGCCCTTCTTTTCAGCAGCTGCCACCGTCTTCTGTGCATCTCGGAGCCTCTGGCGACGAGCAAGACTTGCCAAGGTGGGACGCATCAGGACCAAGTCAAAACCCAGGCAAGTTGTCCTGGAACGCTTTCCATTCGCTTGCCGAGAGTGAATTCAACAGGCAGGAGAGCGGCAGCCACCGTCCTCCGGCAGTCGGAAGGCTTGGCACACAAGCCCGCTTCTTTGCGGCTTCGTTCTTCGCCTCTTCCAAGCAACCGCGATCTCTGCTTCTCGGAGGCGAAGAAGCGGCTAATTCGCGCACAGCTCAGTAGAGCGGCAGCGGAGCGCTCCGGAGCGCCGCTTCAAGCCGAAAGACGCCGGGAAGCGGCACTTTCCTCCGGATAGCTCCGGAGCCGCGCTTCTGCTTCTCTAGTCATCTCTAGCTTAGCGAAAAGCTTTCCCACTCCAGTTGGCAAGGGGAGAGCGTACCTGCACTGCACACTAACCGCGGTTTGCAAAGAAAGAGGATTTGCTGCACATTCCAAGGACACGGCTCTTTCCGAGGCAATCTGCAACCTGCTGTCAGATGGAAGTGCTCTCTGCCCTCTCCTGCCCAGCTCTAGGTACTAGCGGGCACTTTCCAGCCTGGCCGAGGCAAACAACCTCCAGAGATGTCACAGAGCCTAAGTGGAGCACAGATGCTCAAAAGCAGCAAAGCTGAAGAGCCTGGCTCAGCTTCACTAGTGTGCAATTGACTGACTGCGAAAAACAAAGCAGCAGAGCACCGGGCTTCTGGGCGCTGTGAAGGCAATTGCCAAAACCAGGCAGCTGCTCCTTCCCAAGCACAGGCAGCTGCCTATGTTCTTGCTTGTCGACAATCTCACCGCTGCCCTTCTTTTCAGCAGCTGCCACCGTCTTCTGTGCATCTCGGAGCCTCTGGCGACGAGCAAGACTTGCCAAGGTGGGACGCATCAGGACCAAGTCAAAACCCAGGCAAGTTGTCCTGGAACGCTTTCCATTCGCTTGCTGAGAGTGAATTCAACAGGCAGGAGAGCGGCAGCCACCGTCCTCCAGCAGTCGGAAGGCTTGGCACACAAGCCCGCTTCTTTGCGGCTTCGTTCTTCGCCTCTTCCAAGCAACCGCGATCTCTGCTTCTCGGAGGCGAAGAAGCGGCTAATTCGCGCACAGCTCAGTAGAGCGGCAGCGCAGCGCTCCGGAGCGCCGCTTCAAGCCGAAAGACGCCGGGAAGCGGCACTTTCCTCCGGATAGCTCCGGAGCCGCGCTTCTGCTTCTCTAGTCATCTCTAGCTTAGCGAAAAGCTTTCCCACTCCAGTTGGCAAGGGGAGAGCGTACCTGCACTGCACACTAACCGCGGTTTGCAAAGAAAGAGGATTTGCTGCACATTCCAAGGACACGGCTCTTTCCGAGGCAATCTGCAACCTGCTGTCAGATGGAAGTGCTCTCTGCCCTCTCCTGCCCAGCTCTAGGTACTAGCGGGCACTTGCCAGCCTGGCCGAGGCAAACAACCTCCAGAGATGTCACAGAGCCTAAGTGGAGCACAGATGCTCAAAAGCAGCAAAGCTGAAGAGCCTGGCTCAGCTTCACTAGTGTGCAATTGACTGACTGCGAAAAACAAAGCAGCAGAGCACCGGGCTTCTGGGCGCTGTGAAGGCAATTGCCAAAACCAGGCAGCTGCTCCTTCCCAAGCACAGGCAGCTGCCTATGTTCTTGCTTGTCGACAAACTCACCGCTGCCCTTCTTTTCAGCAGCTGCAACCGTCTTCTGTGCATCTCGGAGTCTCTGGCGACGAGCAAGACTTGCCAAGGTGGGAGGCATCAGGACCAAGTCAAAACCCAGGCAAGTTGTCCTGGAACGCTTTCCATTCGCTTGCCGAGAGTGAATTCAAGAGGCAGGAGAGCGGCAGCCACCGTCCTCCAGCAGTCGGAAGGCTTGGCACACAAGCCCGCTTCTTTGCGGCTTCGTTCTTCGCCTCTTCCAAGCAACCGCGATCTCTGCTTCTCGGAGGCGAAGAAGCGGCTAATTCGCGCACAGCTCAGTAGAGCGGCAGCGGAGCGCTCCGGAGCGCCGCTTCAAGCCGAAAGACGCCGGGAAGCGGCACTTTCCTCCGGATAGCTCCGGGACCGCGCTTCTGCTTCTCTAGTCATCTCTAGCTTAGCGAAAAGCTTTCCCACTCCAGTTGGCAAGGGGAGAGCGTACCTGCACTGCACACTAACCGCGGTTTGCAAAGAAAGAGGATTTGCTGCACATTGCAAGGACACGGCTCTTTCCGAGGCAATCTGCAACCTGCTGTCAGATGGAAGTGCTCTCTGCCCTCTCCTGCCCAGCTCTAGGTACTAGCGGGCACTTGCCAGCCTGGGCGAGGCAAACAACCTCCAGAGATGTCACAGAGCATAAGTGGAGCACAGATGCTCAAAAGCAGCAAAGCTGAAGAGCCTGCTCAGCTTCACTAGTGTGCAATTGACTGACTGCGAAAACAAAGCTGCAGAGCACCGGGCTTCTGGGCGCTGTGAAGGCAATTGCCAAAACAGGCAGCTGCTCCTTCCCAAGCACAGGCAGCTGCCTATGTTCTTGCTTGTCGACAAACTCACCGCTGCCCTTCTTTTCAGCAGCTGCCACCGTCTTCTGTGCATCTCGCAGCCTCTGGCGACGAGCAAGACTTGCCAAGGTGGGAGGCATCAGGACCAAGTCAAACCCAGGCA
>NW_027099421.1:0-35033 GCF_031753505.1 Anomalospiza imberbis
ATATTTTTATGGGGTTTTTTATGGGATTTTTTCAGTTTTTTGGGTTCTGGCTCTCCCCGAGTCCGTTTTTTGGGGTGGTTTTTGGGGTTTTTGGGGCTCACCACGTCGCTCTTGGTGGTGTAGACGCGCTCAGCCCGGCTCCCATTGGGGATTTTATGGGATTTTTTATGGGGTTTTTTTGGGATTTTTGTGGATTTAGAAGGGAATTTATGGGATTTTTATGATTCTATGGGATTTTATGGGGTTTTTTGTGGGGTTTTTGTAGGGTTTTTTGTGGGTTTTTTTGGGATTTTTATGGATTCAGGAGGGATTTTATGGGATTTTTCTGGTTTTATGGGGTTTTTATGGGGTTTTTTTATGGGATTTTTATGGGGTTTTTATGGGATTTTTGGGATTTTTGTGGATTGAGGAGGGATTTTGATGGCTTTATGGGTTTTTTTCTGTTTTTTATGGGATTTTTCTGGGGTTTTTGTGGGTTTTTTTTTGGGATTTTTATGGATTCAGGAGGGATTTTATGGGATTTTTCTGGTTTTTATGGGTTTTTTATGGGGTGGTTTGGGGGGTTTTTTGTGGATTTTTATAGGTTTTTCATGGTTTTTATGGGGTTTTTTTGGGATTTTTATGGGGTTTTTTTATGGGATTTTTTCAGTTTTTGGGTTCTGGCTCTCCCCGAGTCCGTTTTT
The DNA here is from genome assembly GCF_031753505.1 of Anomalospiza imberbis. Classification (NCBI taxonomy): domain Eukaryota; kingdom Metazoa; phylum Chordata; class Aves; order Passeriformes; family Viduidae; genus Anomalospiza; species Anomalospiza imberbis. Next base: position 684 of record NW_027099421.1, read on the forward strand.
GGGGTGGTTTTTGGGGTTTTTGGGGCTCACCACGTCGCTCTTGGTGGTGTAGACGCGCTCAGCCCGGCTCCCATTGGGGATTTTATGGGATTTTTATGGGGGTTTTTTTGGGATTTTTGTGGATTTAGAAGGGAATTTATGGGATTTTTATGATTCTATGGGGATTTTATGGGGTTTTTGTGGGGTTTTTGTAGGGTTTTTGTGGGTTTTTTTTGGGATTTTTATGGATTCAGGAGGGATTTTATGGGATTTTTCTGGTTTTTATGGGGTTTTTATGGGGTTTTTATGGGATTTTTATGGGGTTTTTATGGGATTTTTGGGATTTTTGTGGATTGAGGAGGGGATTTTGATGGCTTTATGGGTTTTTTCTGTTTTTTATGGGATTTTTCTGGGGTTTTTGTGGGTTTTTTTTGGGATTTTTATGGATTCAGGAGGGATTTTATGGGATTTTTCTGGTTTTATGGGGTTTTTATGGGGTGGTTTGGGGGTTTTTGTGGATTTTTATAGGTTTTTCATGGTTTTTATGGGGTTTTTTGGGATTTTTATGGGGTTTTTTATGGGATTTTTTCAGTTTTTGGGTTCTGGCTCTCCCCGAGTCCGTTTTTTGGGGTGGTTTTTGGGGTTTTTGGGGCTCACCACGTCGCTCTTGGTGGTGTAGACGCGCTCAGCCAGGCTCTCCAGGGCCACCCACTTGACGGGGACGGGGGCGCCGCGGCCCTGCCGGTAATACTGGAGCCGCCGACCTGCTTGGAGAGCCCGAAATCGGCCACGCGCACCCGGAGCCGCTCGTCCAGCCTGGGGACACGGGAACAGGGTCACCCCGAGCCCCAAAATCCCAAAAAATCCCCAAAAGCCAAAAAACCCCAAATCCCAAAATCCCAAAAAATCCCCAAAACCCAAAAACCCCAAATCCCAAAATCCCAAAAAATCCCCAAAACCCAAAAACCCCAAATCACAAAATCCCAAAATCCCCAAAACCCAAAAACCCCAAATCCCAAAATCCCAAAAAATCCCCAAAACCCAAAAACCCCAAATCCCAAAATCGCCAAACCTCAAAAAACCCAAGTCCCAATCCCCAAAAATCCCCAAACCACATAAACCCCAAATCCCCAAATCCTGAAACCCCCAAAACCCCAAACCCTAAATCCTAAATCCCCAAAAACCCCAAATCCCAAAAACCCCAAAAATCCCCAAACCCCAAATCCCAAAAATCCCCAAATCCCAAATCCCCCAAATCCCCAAATCCCAAAATCCCCAAATCCCAAATCCCCAAAAACCCTAAATCCTAAATCCCCAAATCCCAAACCCCAAATCCCCAAAAACCCTAAAACCCCAAATCCCAAAAATCCCCAAATCCCAAATACCCAAAAACCCTAAATCCTAAATCCCCAAAAACCCCAAATCCCAAATCCCGAAATCGGCCACGCGCACCCGGAGCCGCTCGTCCAGCCTGGGGACACGGGAACAGGGTCACCCCGAGCCCCAAAATCCCAAAAAATCCCCAAAACCCAAAAACCCCAAATCCCAAAATCCCAAAAAATCCCCAAAACCCCAAAACCCCAAATCCCAAAATCCCCAGAAATCCCGAAACCCCAAAACCCCAAACCCCAAATCCTAAATCCCCAAAAACCCCAAATCACAAAAGCCCCAAAAATCCCCCAAACCCAAAAACCCCAAATCCCCAAAAATCCTTAAAAACCCAAATCCCCAAAAAACCCAAATCACAAAATCCCAAATCCCCAAAAAACCCAAATCCCAAATCCCCAAATCCCCAAAAACCCAAATCCCAAAATCCCAACCCCCCAAATCCCAAATCCCAAAATCCCAAACCCCCAAATCCCCAAAAACCCAAAACCCAAAATCCCAAATCCCAAAAATCCCCAAATCCCCAAAAACCCAAATCCCAAAATTCCAAATCCCAAAATCCCAAACCCCCAAATCCCCAAATCCCCCAAAACCCAATTCCCAAAATCGCAAACCCCCAAAATCCCCAAAAACCCAAATCCCAAAATCGCAAACCCCCAAATCCCCAAAAACCCAAATCCCAAAATTCCAAATCCCAAAATCCCAAACCCCCAAATCCCCAAACCCCCAAATCCTAAAATCCCATATCCCCAAATTCCCAAAAACCCAAATCCCAAATCCCCAAATCCCAATATCCCAAAGTCCCCAAATCCCAAATCCCCAAAATCCCCAAACGTCTCCCAGTGTCCCCAGTGTCCCCCTCAGTGTCCTCAATGTCCCCAATGTCCCCAATCCCCCCCAATGTCCCAAATCCCCCCAGTGTCCCCAATGTCCCCAATCCCCCCAATGTCCCCAGTGTCCCCAATGTCCCCCATGTCCCCACTGTCCCCAGTGTCCCCAATGATGTCCCCAATCCCCCCAATGTCCCCGATGTCCCCGCTGTCCCCAATCCCCCCGGTGTCCGGGTGTCCCCGGTGTCCCCCGAGTGTCCCCAATCCCCCCGGTGTCCCCGGTGTCCCCAATCCCCCCCGGTGTCCCGGGTGTCCCCGGTGTCCCCCGAGTGTCCCCAATCCCCCCCGGTGTCCCCGGTGTCCCCAATCCCCCCGGTGTCCCCGCTGTCCCCAGTGTCCCCGGTGTCCCGGTGTCCCCCGGTGTCCCCAATCCCCCCGGTGTCCCCGTGTCCCCGGTGTCCCCAATCCCCCCGGTGTCCCCGGTGTCCCCAATCCCCCCGGTGTCCTCGGTGTCCCGGTGTCCCCCGGTGTCCCCAATCCCCCCGGTGTCCCCCTGGTGTCCCCAATCCCCCCGGTGTCCCGGTGTCCCCGGTGTCCCCGCTGTCCCCCGGTGTCCCCCGGTGTCCCCAATCCCCCCGGTGTCCCCCAATCCCCCTGGTGTCCCCGGTGTCCCCGGTGTCCCCCGGTGTCCCCCGGTGTCCCCAATCCCCCCGAGTGTCCCCACTGTCCCCGCTGTCCCCAGTGTCCCCGGTGTCCCCAATGTCCCCAGTGTCCCCGCTGTCCCCGGTGTCCCCGCTGTCCCCGGTGTCCCCAATCCCCCCGGTGTCCTGGTGTCCCCGGTGTCCCCAGTGTCCCCCGAGTGTCCCCAATCCACCCCGGTGTCCCCGGTGTCCCCCCCGGTGTCCCGGTGTCCCCGGTGTCCCCGGTGTCCCCAATCCCCCGGTGTCCCCTGGTGTCCCCCAATCCCCCGGTGTCCCGGGTGTCCCCGCTGTCCCCGCTGTCCCCGGTGTCCCCCGGTGTCCCCCGAGTGTCCCCAATCCCCCCGAGTGTCCCCAATCCCCCTGGTGTCCCCAATCCCCCCGGTGTCCCCCGAGTGTCCCCAATCCCCCCGCTGTCCCCGGTGTCCCGGTGTCCCCGGTGTCCCCAATCCCCCCGCTGTCCCCGGTGTCCCCAATCCCCCCCAGTGTCCCCAGTGTCCCGGTGTCCCCGTTGTCCCCGGTGTCCCGCTGTCCCCGGTGTCCCCAATCCCCCCGGTGTCCCCGGTGTCCCTGGTGTCCCCGCTGTCCCGGTGTCCCCAATCCCCCCGGTGTCCCCGGTGTCCCCAATGTCCCTGCTGTCCCCGATGTCCCCAATCCCCCAATCCCCCCGGTGTCCCCAATCCCCCCAGTGTCCCCGGTGTCCCCGGTGTCCCCGGTGTCCCCAATCCCCCCGGTGTCCCCAATCCCCCCGGTGTCCCCCGGTGTCCCCGGTGTCCCCGTGTCCCCCAATACCCCCCGGTGTCCCCGCTGTCCCGGTGTCCCCGGTGTCCCCGGTGTCCCCAATCCCCCCGGTGTCCCCGGTGTCCCCCGGTGTCCCCGGTGTCCCCGCTGTCCCCCGTTGTCCCGGTGTACCGCTGTCCCCGGTGTCCCCAATCCCCCCCGGTGTCCCCGCTGTCCCCGGTGTCCCCGGTGTCCCCGGTGTCCCCGCTGTCCCCGTTGTCCCGGTGTACCGCTGTCCCCGGTGTCCCCAATCCCCCCGGTGTCCCCCGCTGTCCCCGGTGTCCCCAGTGTCCCCGCTGTCCCCACTGTCCCCGGTGTCCCCAATCCCCCCGGTGTCCCCAATGTCCCCACTGTCCCCAGTGTCCCCAATCCCCCCGGTGTCCCCAATCCCCCCGGTGTCCCCGGTGTCCCGGTGTCCCAATCCCCCCCGGTGTCCCCGGTGTCCCCGCTGTCCCCGGTGTCCCCGCTGTCCCCGGTGTCCCGGTGTCCCCAATCCCCCCGGTGTCCCCGGTGTCCCCGCTGTCCCCGGTGTCCCCGCTGTCCCCCGGTGTCCCGGTGTCCCCGGTGTCCCCAATCCCCCTGGTGTCCCCGCTGTCCCCCGGTGTCCCGGTGTCCCCCGGTGTCCCCAATCCCCCCTGTGTCCCCAATCCCCCCGGTGTCCCCAATCCCCCCGGTGTCCCCAATCCCCCCGGTGTCCCGGTGCCCCGGTGTCCCGGTGTCCCCGGTGTCCCCACATGCAGTTCCGCGCCGCCAGGTCTCGGTGCACGAAGTTCCTCTGGCTCAGGTAACTCATCCCCGGCCGCGATGTCGGCCATGAAACCCAGCAGCGTGCGGGGGGACAGCGCCTGGGGACAGTCCCAAAAATGCCCCAAAATATCCCAAAAAATCCCCGAAAAGCCCAAATAAATCCCAAAAAATCCCTGAAAAAATCCTCCCAAAGTCCCTGAAAAAATCCCCAAAAACATCCCAAAAAATCCCCCAAAAAATGCCCAAAAATCCCAAAAAATCCCTGAAAAAATCCCTGAAAAATCCCAAAAAAATCGCCCAAAAATCCCCAAAAATCCCAAATAAATCCCGGAAAAAATTCCGGAAAAAATCCCTGAAAAAATTCCCAAAAATCCCCGAAAATCCCAAATAAATCCCAAAAAAATCCCTGAAAAAATCCCCCAAAATCCTCAAAAAAATCCCCGAAAATCCCAAATAAATCCCAAATAAATCCCTGAAAAAATCCCCCCAAAGTCCCTGAAAAAATCCCCAAAAACATCCCAAAAAAATCCCCAAAAAATCCCCAAAAAATGCCCAAAAATCCCAAAAAATCCCCAAAAAATCCCAAATAAATCCCTGAAAAAATCCCCCCAAAGTCCCTGAAAAAATCCCCAAAAACATCCCAAAAAATCCCCAAAAAATCCCAAAAAAATCCCCCCAAAAATACCTGAAAAATCCCCAAAAAATCCCTGAAAAAATCCCCCAAAAAATCCCCAAAAAATCCCCAAAAATTCCAATAAAATCCCAAAAAATCCCCAAAGGCGGGCAGGGGACAGCGCCTGGGGACAGCGGGGACGGCGCGGGGACGGTCCCCAAATGCCCCAAAATATCCCAAAAAATCCCTGAAAAGCCCAAAAAAAATCCCTGAAAAAATCCCTGAAAAATCCCCCAAAATCCCGAAAAAATCCCCAAAAACATCCCAAAAAATCCCCAAAAAATGCCCAAAAATCCCAAAAAATCCCCGAAAAAATCCCCGAAAAAATCCCCAAAAAATCCGCAAAAAATCCCCAAAAAATCCTCAAAATATCCCAAAAAATCCCTGAAAAAATCCCTGAAAAATCCCAAAAAATCGCCCAAAAAATCCCCAAAAATCCCAAATAAATCCCGGAAAAAATCCCGGAAAAAATCCCTGAAAAAATCCCCAAAAATCCCCAAATAAATCCCAAAAAAATCCCAAAAAATCCCGAAAAATCCCCAAAAAATCCCCAGAAAATGCCCAAAAATCCCAAATAAATCCCTGAAAATATCCCTGAAAAAATCCCCAAAAATCCCCCAAAATCCCCCAAAAATCCTCAAAATATCCCAAAAAATCCCTGAAAAAATCCCCCAAAATCCTAAAAAAAATCCCCAAAAAAATCCCTGAAAAAATCCCTGAAAAATCCCAAAAAATCCCATAAAAATCCCCAAAAAAATCCCAAAAAATCCCCCAAAATCCCATAAAAATCCCATAAAAATCCCATAAAAATCCCATTAAAATCCCATTAAAATCCTACAAAAATCCCATAAAAATCCCATAAAAATCCCATCAAAATCCCATAAAAATCCCCCCAAATTCCCATAAAAATCCCATAAAACACCCAAAAAATCCCATTAAAATCCATTAATTCTGCCCAATTAATCCCTTAAAAATACAAATAATCCCTTTAAAATCTGCCAAAAAATCCCCAAAAATCCCAAATAAATCCCCAAAAAATCCTCAAAATATCCCAAAAAAATCCCCAACAAAATTCCCGAAAAAATCCCCGAAAAATTCCCATAAAATCCCCAAAAAATCCCTGAAAAAAATCCCAGAAAAAATCCCCAAAAATCCCAAAAAATCCCATTAAAATCACAAAAAAATCCCAAAAAATCCCATAAAAATCCCACAAAAATCCCAAAAAAATCCCACAAAAATCCCCAAAAGATCCCCCAAAAATCCCCCCAAAATCCCTCAAAAAATCCCATAAAAATCCCATAAAAATTCCTGTAAAAATCCCATAAAAATCCCCCCAAAATCCCAAAAAAATCCCATTAAAATCCCATAAAAATCCCATAAAAATCCCATAAAAATCCCATTAAAATCCAATTTTAAAATCCCATTAAAATCCCATAAAAATCCCATAAAAATTCCTGTAAAAATCCCATAAAAATCCCCCCAAAATCCCATTAAAATCCCATTAAAATCCCATTAAAATCCCATAAAAATTCAATTAAAATCCCATTAAAATCCTACAAAAATCCCATCAAAATCCCATTAAAATCCCATAAAAATCCCATTAAAATCCCATGAATTCCCGGGGATTTTCCGGGAATTTTATGGGGATTTCTGGGGGATTTTTTGGGATTTTAATGGGATTTTTGGGGGATTTTAATGAGATTTTTGGGGGATTTTTGGGGGATTTTTGTAGGGTTTTAATGTGATTTTAATGGGATTTTTGGGGATTTTTGGGGGATTTTTGTAGGAATTTAATGGGATTTTTTTGTGATTTTTATGGGATTTTTGTGGGATTTTTGTGGGATTTTATGGGATTTTTTGGGATTTTTTGGGATTTTTTTGTGATTTTTATGGGTTTTTTTTGTGATTTTTATGGGATTTTTGTGGGATTTTTATGGAATTATTTGTATAGATTTTTATGTGGGTTTTTTGTGATTTTTATGGGATTTTTATGGATTTTTTGGGGATTTTTTTGGGATTTTTATGGGATTTTTGTAGGATTTTAATGGGATTTTTATGGGATTTTTATGGGATTTTTGTAGGATTTTAATGGGATTTTATGGGAATTTTATGGGATTTTTTGGGTAGATTGCAATGTGATTTTTATGGGATTTTTTGGTGATTTTTTGGTGATTTTAATGGGATTTTTGTGGTATTTTTATGGGATTTTTGGGGGATTTTAATGCGATTTTTATGGGATTTTTTGGGATTTTTTTGTGATTTTTATGGGATTTTTTGGGATTTTTATGGGATTTTAATGGGATTTTAATGGGATTTTTATGGGATTTTATGGGATTTTTATGGGATTATTTGGGTGGATAGTAATGTGATTTTTTGGCGATTTTTATGGGATTTTTATGGGATTTTTGGGGGATTTTTATGGGATTTTTGGGGGATTTTTTTGTGATTTTTATGGGATTTTTGGGGGGAATTTTATGAGATTTTTATGGGATTTTTATGGGATTTTTTGGGATTTTTTTGTGATTTTTATGGGATTTTTGGGGATTTTTGGGGTTATTCCAGGCCGGTATTTGGGGGGATTTTTGGGGTCATTCCAGGTTATTTTTGGGGTTATTTCAGGTTATTTTTGGGGTTATTCCAGGTTATTTTTGGGGTTTTTTGGGGGATTTTTGGGGTCATTCCAGGTTATTTTTGGGGTTTTTTTGGGGGGTTTCTCACCGTGGGGGGGTCCCCGAGGCGGGCGCAGAGCAGGAAGCTCCAGGGGCACCAAATTTGGGATTTTTATGGGATTTTAATGGGATTTTTATGGGATTTTAATGGGATTTTTATGGGATTTTATGGGATTTTTATGGGATTTTTGGGGGATTTTTATGAGATTTTATGGGATTTTTATGGGATTTTTATGGGATTTTTAGGGGATTTTTATGAGATTTTTATGGGATTTTATGGGATTTTTATGGGATTTTTGGGGGATTTTTATGAGATTTTTATGGGATTTTTATGGGATTTTTATGAGATTTTTGGGGGATTTTTATGGGATTTTTATGCAATTTTTTGGGGATTTTTATGGGATTTTTTGTGATTTTAATGCGATTTTTATGGGATTTTTTTGGGATTTTTTTTCTGATTTTTATGGGATTTTTTGGGGATTTTTTTTCTGATTTTTATGGGATTTTTTCGGATTTTTACAGGAATTTTTATGGGATTTTTTTGTGATTTTTATGGGATTTTTTGGGATTTTTATGGGATTTTTTGGGGGATTTTAATGCGATTTTTTATGGGATTTTTATGCGATTTTTATGGGATTTTTTGGGATTTTTTTTGTGATTTTTATGGGATTTTTGGGGTTATTCCAGGTTATTTTTGGGGTTATTTCAGGTTATTTTTGGGGTTATTTCAGGTTATTTTTGGGGTTATTTTGGGGGATTTTTGGGGTTATTTTGGGGGATTTTTGGGGTTATTCCAGGTTATTTTTGGGGTTATTTTGGGGGATTTTTGGGGTTATTTCAGGTTATTTTTGGGGTTATTTCAGGTTATTTTTGGGGTTATTTCAGGTTATTTTTGGGGTTATTTTGGGTTATTTTTGGGGTCATTCCAGGTTATTTTTGGGGTTTTTTCGGGGGGTTTCTCACCGTGGGGGGGTCCCCGAGGCGGGCGCAGAGCAGGAAGCTCCAGGGGCCCCAAATTTGGGATTTTTATGGGATTTTTATGGGATTTTTATGGGATTTTAATGGGATTTTAATGGGATTTTTATGGGATTATTTGTTTAGATTTTTATGTAGTTTTTTTTGTGATTTTTATGGGGTTTTTATGGGATTTTTTGGGATTTTTTGGTGATTTTTATGGGATTTTTTGGGATTTTTTTGTGATTTTTTTGGGATTTTTTTGTGATTTTATGGGATTTTTGGGGTTATACCAGGCCGGTATTTGGGGGGATTTTTGGGGTCATTCCAGGGGATTTTTGGGTTTTTTTTGGGGGGTTTCTCACCGTGGGGGGGTCCCCGAGGCGGGCGCAGAGCAGGAAGCTCCAGGGGCACCAAATTTGGGATTTTTATGGGATTTTTATGGGATTTTTATGGGATTTTTTTGTGATTTTTATGGGATTTTTATGGGATTATTTGGGTAGATTGTAATGTGATTTTTTGGTGATTTTTATGGGATTTTTGTGGAATTTTAATGCGATTTTAATGGGATTTTTATGGGATTTTTTGGGATTTTTTTGTGATTTTCATGGGATTTTTTGGGATTTTTGGGGTTATACCAGGCCGGTATTTTGGGGGATTTTTGGGGTTATTCCAGGTTATTTTGGGGGATTTTTGGGGTTATTTCAGGTTATTTTCGGGGTCATTTCAGGTTATTTTTGGGGTTATTTTGGGGGATTTTTGGGGTCATTTCCGGTTATTTTTGGGGTTATTTTGGGGGATTTTTGGGGTTATTTCAGGTTATTTTTGGCGTTATTTTGGGGGATTTTTGGGGTCATTCCAGGTTATTTTTGGGTTTTTTTTGGGGGTTTCTCACCGTGGGGGGGTCCCCGAGGCGGGCGCAGAGCAGGAAGCTCCAGGGGCCCCAAATTTGGGATTTTTATGGGATTTTAATGGGATTTTTATGGGATTATTTGTTTAGATTTTTATGTAGGTTTTTTTGTGATTTTTATGGGATTTTTATGGGATTTTTTGGGATTTTTTTGTGATTTTTATGGGATTTTTATGGGTTTTTTTGGGATTTTTTTGTGATTTTTATGGGATTTTTTGGGATTTTTTTGTGATTTTCATGGGATTTTTTGGGATTTTTGGGGTTATTCAGGGCGGTATTTTGGGGGGATTTTTGGGGGGATTTTTTGGTTTTTTTGGGGGGTTTCTCACCGTGGGGGGGTCCCCGAGGCGGGCGCAGAGCAGGAAGCTCCTGGGGCCCCAAATTTGGGATTTTTATGGGATTTTTATGGGATTTTTATGGGATTTTTATGGGATTTTTATGGATTATTTGGGGGGATTTTTATGGGATTATTTGGGTAGATTGTAAAGTGATTTTTTTTTGTGATTTTTTGGTGATTTTTATGGGGTTTTTGTGGAATTTTAATGCGATTTTTATGGGATTTTTTGTGATTTTTTTGTGATTTTTATGGGATTTTTGGGGATTTTTGGGGTTATACCAGGCCGGTATTTTGGGGGATTTTTGGGGTCATTCCAGGGGATTTTTGGGGATGTTTTGGGGGGTTTCTCACCGTGGGGGGGTCCCCGAGGCGGGCGCAGAGCAGGAAGCTGTGCAGGTCGCCGTGGGCCATGAAGGGCAGCAGGACGATGGGGGCGGGGGGCGGCCCCTCCGAGCCCCCCCCCCCACGGCTGCAGGCACACTCCTGGGGGGGGGGGGGAGGGGCGGCCTCAGCCCCCGGACCCCCCCCTCCCCCACCCCCAATCCGGGGGGGCGGCACCCCGAAAATCCTGGACCCCCTCCCCAAATCTGGAGAAATGCCCTGCCAAAATTGGGGCTGCGAGCGCCCCAAAATTGGGGTCAGGACCACCCCAAAATTGAGACCCAGATCCCCCCAGAATTGGGGCTATGAGCACCCCGAAATTGCGACACGGACCCCCCAAAATTGGGGTGCACAGCCCCCAAATTGGGGTCAGGACCACCCCAAAATTGGGGCTACGAGCACCCCCGAAATTGGGGTGCAGAGCCCCCAAATGGGGGTCAGGACCACCCCAAAATTGGGGTCAAGACCCCCCCAAAATTGGACTCAGATCCCCCCAAAATTGAGACCCAGATCCCCCCAAAATTGGGGTCAAGACCACCCAAAAATTGGACTCAGATCCCCCCAAAATTGGGGTGCACAGCCCCCAAATGGGGGTCAGGACCACCCCCAAAATTGGGGCTACGAGCACCCCGAAATTGGGGTGCAGAGCACCCAAATGGGGGTCAGGACCACCCCAAAATTGAGACCCAGATCCCCCCAAAATTGGACTCAGATCCCCCCCAAATTGAGACCCAGATCCCCCCAAAATTGGGGCTACGAGCACCCCGAAATTGGGACACGGAGACCCCCCAAAATTGGGGTCAAGACCACCCCAAAATTGAGACCCAGACCCCCCAGAATTGGGGTCAGAACCCCCCAGAATTGAGACCCAGATCCCCCCAAAAATTGGACTCAGATCCCCCCCAAATTGAGACCCAGATCCCCCCAAAATTGGGGCTTACGAGCACCCCGAAATTGCGACACGGATCCCCCCGAAATTGGGGTGCACAGCCCCCAAATTGGGGTCAGGACCACCCCAAAATTGGGGCTACGAGCACCCCGAAATTGGGGTGCAGAGCCCCCAAATGGGGGTCAGGACCACCCCAAAATTGAGACCCAGATCCCCCCAAAATTGGACTCAGATCCCCCCAAAATTGGGGTCAGGACCCCCAAAATTGAGACCCAGATCCCCCCAGAATTGGGGTCAAGACCACCCCAAAATTGAGACCCAGATCCCCCCAAAATTGAGACCCAGATCCCCCCAAAATTGGGGCTACGAGCACCCCGAAATAGGACAACGGAGACCCCCAAAATTGGGGTCAAGACCACCCCAAAATTGAGACCCAGATCCCCTCAAAATTGGACTCAGATCCCCCCAAAATTGAGACCCTGATCCCCCCAAAATTGGACTCAGATCCCCCCAAAATTGGGGTCAGAACCCACCCAAAATTGAGACCCAGACCCCCCCAGAATTGGGGTCAAGACCACCCAAAAATGGGACACGGAGACCCCCAAAATTGGGGTGCACAGCCCCAAAATTGGGGTCAGGACCACCCCAAAACTGAGACCCAGATCCCCCCAAAATTGGGGTCAAGACCACCCCAAAATGGGACACGGATCCCCCCAAAATTGGGGTGCACAGCCCCCAAATGGGGGTCAGGACCACCCCAAAATTGGGGCTCAGAACGCCCCAAAATGGGACACAGATCCCCAAAATTTGGGGTGCAGAGCCTCAAAATTGATCCAAAGATCCCTCCAAAATTGGGGTCAGGACCCCCCCAAAATTGGGGCTTAGGACCTTCAAATTTGGGGCACGGATCCCCCCAAAATTGGGGTCAGGACCCCCCAAAATTGAGACCCAGATCCCCCCAAAATTGGGGTCAGAACCCCCCAAAATTGGGGTCAAGAACTCCCAAAATTGAGACCCGGACCCCCAAAATTGGGGTCAGAACCCCCCAAAATGGGACATGGATCCCCAAAAATTGGGGTGCAGAGTCCCAAAATTGGGGGCAGGACCACCCCAAAATTGGGGTCAAGACCTCCCAAAATTGAGACCCAGATCCCCCCAAAATTGGGGTCAGGACCCCCCAAAATTGGGGCTACGAGCACCCCGAAATTGGGACAACGGAGACCCCCAAAATTGGGGTCAGAACCCCCCAAAATTGAGACCCAGATCCCCCCAAAACTGGGCTCCGAACCCCCCAAAATTGGTGTCAGAACCCCCCAAAATTGAGACCCAGACCCCCCCAGAATTGGGGTCAAGACCACCCCAAAATGGGACACAGAGACCCCCAAAATTGGGGTGCACAGCCCCAAATGGGGGTCAGGACCACCCCAAAACTGAGACCCAGACCCCCCAAAATTGGGGTCAAGACCACCCCAAAATGGGACACGGATCCCCCCAAAATTGGGGTGCACAGCCCCCAAATGGGGGTCAGGACCACCCCAAAATTGGGGCTCAGAACGCCCCAAAATGGGACACAGATCCCCAAAATTTGGGGTGCAGAGCCCCAAAATTGATCCAAAGATCCCCCCAAAATTGGGGTCAGGACCTCCAAAATTTGGGGCAACGGATTCCCCCAAAATTTTGGGGTATTTTTGGGGTGATTTGGGATCATTTTTGGGGGTATTTTTGGGGTGATTTTTGGGGTATTTCTGGTGATTTGGGATTTTCTGGGGTGATTTTGGGGGTGATTTCTGGGATGATTTTTGGGGTGATTTTGGGGTATTTTTGGGGTGATTTTGGGGTATTTTTGGGGTGATTTTTGGGGTATTTCTGGCTGATTTGGGATTTTCTGGGGTGATTTTGGGGGTGATTTCTGGGATGATTTTTGGGGTGATTTCTGGGATGATTTTTGGGGTGATTTTGGGGTATTTCTGGGGTGATTTGGGGTAATTTGGGGGTGATTTGAGGTATTTTGGGGTGATTTCTGGGATGAATTTTGGGGTGATTTTGGGGTATTTCTGGGGTGATTTTTGGGATGATTTTTGGGGTGATTTGAGGTAGTTTGGGGGTGATTTCCGGGATAATTTTTGGGATGATTGTGGGGTATTTTTGGGGTGATTTTGGGGTAATTTGGGGTGATTTTGGGGTAATTTTGGGGTGATTTGCGGTAGTTTGGGGGTGATTTCCGGGATGATTTTTGGGATGATTGTGGGGTATTTTTGGGGTGATTTTGGGGTAATTTGGGGTGATTTGAGGTAGTTTGGGGGTGATTTCTGGAATGATTTTTGGGATGATTGTGGGGTATTTTTGGGGTGATTTTGGGGTATTTTTGGGGTGATTTGAGGTAGTTTGGGGGTGATTTCTGGGATGATTTTTGGGGTGATTTTGGGGTATTTCTGGGGTGATTTTGGGGTATTTTTGGGGTGATTTGAGGTAGTTTGGGGGTGATTTCTGGGATGATTTTTGGGGGGTGATTTTGGGGTATTTCTGGGGTGATTGTGGGGTATTTCTGGGGTGATTTTGGGGTAATTTGGGGGTGATTTGAGGTAGTTTGGGGGTGATTTCTGGGATGATTTTTGGGATGATTGTGGGGTATTTTTGGGGTGATTTTGGGGTATTTTTGGGGTGATTTGAGGTATTTTGGGGTGATTTCTGGGATGATTTTTGGGGTGATTTTGGGGTATTTTTGGGATGATTTGGGATCATTTTTGGGGGTGATTTTTGGGATGATTTTGGGGTATTTTTTGGGTGATTTGGGATCATTTTTGGGGGTATTTTTGGGGTGATTTTGGGGTATTTTGGGGGTGATTTTTGGGATGATTTTTGGGGTGATTTGAGGTAGTTTGGGGGTGATTTCTGGGATGATTTTTGGGGTGATTTTGGGTAATTTGGGGTGATTTGAGGTATTTTGGGGTGATTTCTGGGATGATTTTTGGGGTGATTTGGGGTATTTCTGGGGTGATTTTGGGGTAATTTGGGGTGATTTGAGGTAGTTTGGGGGTGATTTCTGGAATGATTTTTGGGATGATTGTGGGGTATTTTTGGGGTGATTTTGGGGTGATTTTGGGGTGATTTGAGGTAGTTTGGGGGTGATTTCTGGGATGATTTTTGGGGTGATTTTGGGGTATTTCTGGGGTGATTTTGGGGTAATTTGGGGGTGATTTGAGGTAGTTTGGAGTGATTTCTGGGATGAATTTTGGGGTGATTTTGGGGCGGTTTTGGGGTGATTTGAGGTAGTTTGGGGGTGATTTCTGGATTGATTTTTGGGATGATTTTGGGGTATTTCTGGGGTGATTTGGGGTAGTTTGTGGGTGATTTCTGGGATGATTTTTGCGGTGATTTTGGGGTATTTCTGGGGTGATTTTGGGGTAATTTGGTGGTGATTTGAGGTAGTTTGGGGGTGATTTCTGGGATGATTTTTGCGGTGATTTTGGGGTATTTCTGGGGTGATTTTGGGGTAATTTGGTGGTGATTTGAGGTAGTTTGGGGGTGATTTCTGGGATGATTTTTGGGGTGATTTTGGGGTATTTTTGGGGTGATTTGGGATCATTTTTGGGGGTATTTCTGGGGTGATTTTGGGGTAGTTTGGGGGTGATTTCTGGAATGATTTTTGGGGTGATTTTGGGGTATTTCTGGGGTGATTTTGGGGTAATTTGGGGGTGATTTGAGGTAGTTTGGAGTGATTTCTGGGATGAATTTTGCGGTGATTTTGGGGCGGTTTTGGGGTGATTTGAGGTAGTTTGGGGGTGATTTTTGGGATGATTTTTGGGGTGATTTTGGGGTAATTTGGGGGTGATTTGAGGTAGTTTGGGGGTGATTTCTGGGATGATTTTTGGGGTGATTTTGGGGTATTTCTGGGGTGATTTTGGGGTAATTTGGGGGTGATTTGAGGTATTTTGGGGTGATTTCTGGGGTGATTTTTGGGGTGATTTTGGGGTATTTCTGGGGTAATTTGGGGGTGATTTGAGGTAGTTTGGGGGTGATTTCTGGGATGATTTTTGGGATGATTGTGGGGTATTTTTGGGGTGATTTGGGGTAGTTTGGGGTGATTTCTGGGATGATTTTTGGGGTGATTGTGGTGTATTTTTGGGGTATTTTTTGGGATGATTGTGGGGTATTTCTGGGGTGATTTGAGGTAGTTTGGGGGTGATTTCTGGAATGATTTTTGGGGTGATTTTGGGGTATTTTTGGGGTGATTTTGGGGTAATTTGGGTGTGATTTCTGGGATGATTTTTGGGATGATTGTGGGGTATTTTTGGGGTGATTTTGGGGTATTTTTGGGTCATTTTGGGGTAATTTGGGGGTGATTTGAGGAATTTTGGGGGTGATTTCTGGGATGATTTTTGGGGGTGATTTTGGGGTATTTCTGGGGTGATTGTGGGGTATTTCTGGGGTGATTTTGGGGTAATTTGGGGGTGATTTGAGGTAGTTTGGGGGTGATTTCTGGGATGATTTTTGGGGTGATTTTGGGGTATTTTTGGGGTGATTTGGGGTATTTTTGGGGTGATTTGAGGTAGTTTGGGGGTGATTTCTGGGATGATTTTTGGGGTGATTTTGGGGTATTTTTTGGGTGATTTTGGGTAATTTGGGAGTGATTTTGGGGTATTTCTGGGGTGATTTCTGGGGTGATTTTGGGGTGATTTGAGGAAGTTTGGGGGTGATGTCTGGGATGATTTTTGGGGTGATTTCTGGGATGATTTTTGGGGTGATTTGGGGTATTTTTGGGGGTGATTTGAGGTAGTTTGGGGGTGATTTCTGGGATGATTTTTGGGGTGATTTTGGGGTATTTTTGGGGTGATTTGGGATCATTTTTGGGGGTATTTCTGGGGTGATTTTGGGGTAGTTTGGGGGTGATTTCTGGAATGATTTTTGGGGTGATTTTGGGGTATTTCTGGGGTGATTTTGGGGTAATTTGGGGGTGATTTGAGGTAGTTTGGAGTGATTTCTGGGATGAATTTTGCGGTGATTTTGGGGCGGTTTTGGGGTGATTTGAGGTAGTTTGGGGGTGATTTTTGGGATGATTTTTGGGGTGATTTTGGGGTAATTTGGGGGTGATTTGAGGTAGTTTGGGGGTGATTTCTGGGATGATTTTTGGGGTGATTTTGGGGTATTTCTGGGGTGATTTTGGGGTAATTTGGGGGTGATTTGAGGTAGTTTGGGGGTGATTTCTGGGATGATTTTTGGGGTGATTTTGGGGTATTTTTGGGGTGATTTGGGGTATTTTTGGGGTGATTTGAGGTAGTTTGGGGGTGATTTCTGGGATGATTTTTGGGGTGATTTTGGGGTATTTTTTGGGTGATTTTGGGGTAATTTGGGAGTGATTTTGGGGTATTTCTGGGGTGATTTCTGGGGTGATTTTGGGGTGATTTGAGGAAGTTTGGGGGTGATGTCTGGGATGATTTTTGGGGTGATTTCTGGGATGATTTTTGGGGTGATTTGGGGTATTTTTGGGGGTGATTTGAGGTAGTTTGGGGGTGATTTCTGGGATGATTTTTGCGGTGATTTTGGGGTATTTTTGGGGGTGATTTTGGGGTAATTTGGGGGTGATTTGAGGTAGTTTGGGGGTGATTTCTGGGATGATTTTTGGGGTGATTTTGGGGTATTTTTTGGGTGATTTTGGGGTAATTTGGGGGTGATTTTGGGGTATTTCTGGGGTGATTTTGGGGTATTTTTGGGGTGATTTGAGGTAGTTTGGGGGTGATTTCTGGGATGATTTTTGGGGTGATTTTGGGGTATTTTTGGGGGTGATTGTGGGGTATTTCTGGGGTGATTTTGGGGTAATTTGGGGGTGATTTGAGGAATTTTGGGGGTGATTTCTGGGATGATTTTGGGGTATTTTTGGGGTAATTTGGGAGTGATTTGAGGAATTTTGGGGGTGATTTCTGGGATGATTTTGGGGTATTTTTGGGGTGATTTGGGGTATTTCTGTGGTGATTTTGGGGTAATTTGGGGCGATCTGGGGGCTTTCTCACCGATCAGCTTCATGACGTTGGGGTGGTCGAACTCCTTCATGCACACGGCCTCGCTCAGGAAATCCTCGAGCTCCCCCCGCGAGCAGATGGCGACTTTTGGGGCGAATTCCGGCCGTTTGGGGAAATCTGGGCTGAGCTCAGGGTGTTCCGGGGGGTTGGGTTTCGGGGGGCGTTTTTTGGGGGCGTTTCCGGGGGGTTTGGGGTCTCACGTTTCATCGTCTTCACGGCCACGCGCAGCACGCCCGAGTCCTGGTGCAGCGTCCCCTCCACCACCGAGCCGAACTCGCCTTCGGGGGTCCCAACAGGGATTTTGGGGGGTCCCGAAGGAATTTTGGGGGGGGTGGGGGGGTCCCGAGGAGGTTTGGGGAGATCTGGGAGGAGCTTGAAGGGTTTTTGGGGGGGGGAATTTGGGGAGGTCTGGGGGGATTTGGGGTGTCCTGAGGGTTTTTTTTGGGGGATTTGGGGGATTCCTGAGGGGTTTTGGGGGGATTTGGGGAGGTTTGGGGGGATTTGGGGGGTCCTAAGGGGTTTTGGGGGGGATTTGGGGAGGTTTGGGGGGATTTGGGGGATCTGGGGAGGTTTGAGGGGATGTGGGGGATCCTGAGGGGTTTTTTGGGGGGATTTGGGGAGGTTTGGGGGGATGTGGGGGGTCCTGAGGGGTTTTTCTGGGGGGATTTGGGGAGGTGTTTTTGGGGGATTTGGGGGGTTCCTGAGGGGATTTTGGGGAGATTTGGGGAGGTTTTTTTGGGGGGATTTGGGGGATTCCTGAGGGGTTTTTTGGGGGGATTTGGGGAGGTATTTTTGGGGGATTTGGGGGGTCCTGAGGGGATTTTGGGGGGATCTGGGGAGGTTTGGGGGGATTTGGGGTGTACTGAGGGTTTCTTGGGGGGGATTTGGGGGATTCCTGAGGGGTTTTGGGGGGATCTGGGGAGGTCTGGGGGGATTTGGGGGGTCCTGAGGGGTTTTCTGGCGGGATCTGGGGAGGTTTGGGGGGATTTGAGAGATTTGGGGAGGTTTTTTGGGGGGATTTGGGGGATTCCTGAGGGGTTTTTTGGGGGGGATTTGGGGAGGTTTGGGGGGATTTGGGGGGTCCTGAGGGGTTTTTTGGGGGGGATTTGGGCTGATTTTTGGGGTGATTTTTGGGCTGATTTCAGGTGATTTCGGGTGATTTTTGGGCTGATTTCAGGTGATTTTGGGCTAATTTCCAGTTATTTTAGGTGATTTGGGGCTGATTTTGGGTTATTACAGTTGATTTCAGGTGATTTCAAATAATTCCAGGAGATTTTTTTTGTGATTTGGGCTGATCTCAGGTGATTCGTTTTGGGATTTTTTTATGATTTCAGGTGATTTTGGGGTGATTTGGGGCTAATTTCAAATTTTTTTTTCCATGATTTTGAGCTGATTTTGGCTGATTTCAGTTGATTTCGGGAGATTTTAGGCAATTTTTGGGTGAATTTGGGTGATTTTGGGGTGATTTGGGGTGATCTCGGATGATTTGGGATGATTTTGGGTGATTTGGGGTAATTTGGGGTGATTTGGTGTGATCTTGGGTAATTTGGGGTGATTTTGGGGTGATTTTGGGTGATCTCGGGTGATTTGGGGTAATTTGGGGTGATTTGGTGTGATCTTGGGAAATTTGGGGTGATTTTGGGGTGATTTGGGGTAATCTTGGATGATTTTGGGGTGATCTGGGGTGATTTAGGGTGATTTTGGGGTGATCTCGGGTGATTTTGGGGTGATCTGGGGTGATTTAGGGTGATTTTGGTGTGATTTGGGGTGATCTTGGATGATTTTGGGGTGATTTGGGGTGATTTTGGGTAATCTTGGGTGATTTTGGGGTAATTTGGGGTGATTTTGGGGTAATCTCGGGTAATTTAGGGGTGATTTGGGGTGATCTCGGGTGATTTTGGGTGATCTCGGGTAATTTTGGGGTGATCTCGGGTAATTTTGGGGTGATCTCGGGTGATTTTTGGGGTGATTTAGGGTGATTTGGGGTGATTTGGGGTGATTTGGGGTAATCTGGGGTGATTCGGGGTGATTTGGGGACCCACCCTGGCCCAGGGTCTTGCCCAGCGCCACGCGGTGCCGCTCCACCAGCACGTCCCGCAGCTTCTCCTTCAGCTCGGGGCTGATGCCCAGGCGGTTCACTGGGGACAAGGGGACAGCACTGGGGACATTGGGGACACTGGGGACAGCACTGGGGACACTGGGGACATCACTGGGGACAGCATCGGGGACATCACTGGGGACAAGGGGACATCACTGGGGACACTGGGGACACTGGGGACAGCACTGGGGACATTGGGGACACGGGGGACAAGGGGACATCACTGGGGACACTGGGGACACTGGGGACAGCACTGGGGACATTGGGGACACGGGGGACAAGGGGACAGCACTGGGGACACTGGGGACACTGGGGACACTGGGGACAAGGGGACATCACTGGGGACACTGGGGACATCACTGGGGACAGCACTGGGAACATTTGGGACACTGGGGACAGCATTGGGAACATTGGGGACAAGGGGACAGCACTGGGGACAGCATCGGGGACATCACTGGGGACAAGGGGACATCACTGGGGACAGCACTGGGGACACTGGGGACACTGGGGACATTGGGGACATTGGGAACACTGGGGGCATCACTGGGGACACTTGGCACACTGGGGACACTGGGGACATCACTGGGGACATTGGGGACATCACTGGGGACAGCACTGGGGACATCACTGGGGACATTGGGGACATCACTGGGGACAGCACTGGGGACAAGGGGACATCACTGGGGACACTGGGGACATCACTGGGGACACTGGGGACACTGGGGACATCACTGGGGACACTGGGGACACTGGGGACAGCACTGGGGACATTGGGGACACTGGGCACACTGGGCACACTGGGCACACTGGGGACATCTGGGGACCCAGGTGCCAGCGGTGGCCGCGGCGCCCCGGGGCGGTGTCCGAGCGGTCACTCACGCGTGGCCTGCGCTGACCGGCGGCCGTAGGAGCTGCGGACGCGGAAGCGAACGGCCGGAGCGAAGGCGGCCCTGGGGACAGCGCGGACGTCACCGCCGGGCCACCGCTACGGCCCCCACGGCCACTGTGGCCACTGTGGCCACCACGGCCTCCATGGCCACCGTGGCCACCACAGCCTCCATGGCCACCAAGGCCACCGTGGCCGCCACTGCCTCCACGGCCACCAAGGCCATCATGGCCACAAGGCCACCATGGCCACAAGGCCACCATGGCCACTGTGGCCACCATGGCGATCATGGCCGCCGTGGCTGCTGTGGCCACGGTGGCCACCATGGCCACTCCCATGGCTACCGCAGCCACCATGGCCAGCACCACGGTGTCACCATGGCACCGTGTCCACCAGGAGGGGCACTGGGGCACTGAGGTGACACAGGTGACACTGAAGTGACACTGAGGTGACACAGGTGACACACAGGTGACACAGGTGACACAGGTGACACACAGGTGACACAGGTGACACTGAAGTGACACTGAGGTGACACAGGTGACAGGTGACACAGGGTGACACAGGTGACACACAGGTGACACAGGTGACACAGGTGACACTGAGGTGACACAGGTGACACAGGTGACACACAGGTGACACAAGTGACACAGGTGACACACAGGTGACACAGGTGACCCTGAGGTGACACAGGTGACACACAGGTGACACACAGGTGACACTGAGGTGACACTGAGGTGACACAGGTGACACACAGGTGACACACAGGTGACACAGGGTGACACAGGCGACACAGGTGACACAGGGTGACACAGGTGACACTGAGGTGACACAGGTGACACTGAGGTGACACAGGTGACACTGAAGTGACACTGAGGTGACACAGGTGACACAGGTGACACAGGGTGACACAGGTGACACTGAAGTGACACTGAGGTGACACAGGTGACACAGGTGACACAGGGTGACACAGGTGACACACAGGTGACACAGGGTGACACAGGTGACACTGAGGTGACACAGGTGACACACAGGTGACACAGGGTGACACAGGTGACACTGAAGTGACACTGAGGTGACACAGGTGACACACAGGTGACACACAGGTGGCACACGGGTGACACAGGGTGACACAGGTGACACTGAGGTGACACAGGTGACACACAGGTGACACTGAGGTGACACAGGTGACACTGAGGTGACACAGGTGACACACAGGTGACACACAGGTGACACACAGGTGACACAGGTGACACAGGTGACACACAGGTGACACAGGGTGACACAGGTGACACTGAGGTGACACAGGTGACACAGGTGACACACAGGTGACACAGGTGACACACAGGTGACACAGGTGACACAAAGGTGAAGCACAGGTGACACAGGTGACACAGGTGGCACACAGGTGACACAGGTGACACAGGTGACTCACAGGTGACACAGGTGACACAGGTGACACACAGGTGAAGCACAGGTGACACTGAGGTGACACACAGGTGACACAGGTGACACAGGTGACACAGGGTGATACACAGGTGACACAGGTGTCACACAGGTGACACACAGGTGACACTGGTGACACAGGTGACACAGGTGACACTGAGGTGACACAGGTGACACAGGTGACACACAGGTGACACAGGTGATACTGAGGTGACACTGAGATGACACTGAAATGACACACAGGTGACACAGGTGACACACAGGTGACACAGGTGACACACAGGTGACACAGGTGACACACAGGTGAAGCACAGGTGACACAGGTGGCACACAGGTGACACAGGTGACACACAGGTGACACACAGGTGACACAGGTGACACACAGGTGACACTGAGGTGACACAGGTGACACAGGTGGCACACAGGTGACACAGGTGGCACACAGGTGACACTGAGGTGACACAGGTGACACACAGGTGAAGCACAGGTGACACAGGTGGCACACAGGTGACACAGGTGACACACAGGTGACACACAGGTGACACAGGTGACACACAGGTGACACTGAGGTGACACAGGTGACACAGGTGGCACACAGGTGACACAGGTGGCACACAGGTGACACTGAGGTGACACAGGTGACACACAGGTGAAGCACAGGTGACACAGGTGACACACAGGTGACACAGGTGGCACACAGGTGACACAGGTGACACACAGGTGACACAGGTGACACAGGTGACACACAGGTGGCACACAGGTGACACTGAGGTGACACAGGTGACACAGGTGACACACAGGTGACACAGGTGGCACACAGGTGACACAGGTGGCAGGGCTGTCCCCTCACCCGTAGCGCGTCTCCTTGTGGCGTCTCCGCGCCGCCAGCGCCACCAGGGCCACCAGGGCCAGCGTCCCCAAGGCCACCAGGGCCACCAGCAGCGGCCACCAGGCACCGGCCAGGAACGGCGACCGCACTGCGGGAGGGACGGCATCATCATCATCGTCATCGTCATCGTCATTGTCATCATCATCATCGGCATTGGCATCGGCATCATTGTCATCTTCATCGTCATTGTCATCGTCATCATCGTCACTGGCATCAGCATCATCGTCGTCATCATCGGCATCGGCATCATCGTCATCGTCATCGTCATCATCATCATCGTCATCACCGTCATCGTCATTGGCATCGGCGTCATCGGCGTCATTGTCATCGTCATCGTCATTGTCATCGTCATCATCATCATTGGTATTGGCATCATTGTCATCATCATCGTCATCATCGGCATTGGCATCGTCGTCATCGGCATTGTTGTCATCGTCATCATCATCATCATCGTCATCGTCATCGTCATTGTCACTGGCATTGGCATTGTTGTCATCGCCATCATCGGCATCAACATCGGCATTGGCGTCATTGTCAATGTCGTCATCGTCATCATCATCATCGTCATCGTCATTGGCATCGGCATCATCGTCATCGTTATTGTCATCATCGGCATCATTGTCATCATCATCGTCATCTTCATTGTCATCATCATCATCATTATCATCACAGTCATCGTAATTCCATCCCATCATCATCGTCATCGTCATCATTGTCACTGGCATTGGCATCGTTGTCATCGTCATCATCGGCATCAACATCGGCATTGGCGTCATTGTCAATGTCGTCATCGTCATCATCATCATCGTCATCATCATTGGCATCGGTATCATCGTCATCGTTATTGTCATCATCGGCATCATTGTCATCATCATCGTCATCTTCATTGTCATCATCATCATCATTATCATCACAGTCATCGTAATTCCATCCATCATCATCGTCATTGTCATCGTCATCATCGTCATCCTCATCCCATCCCATCATCATTATCATAATCGTCATCATCATCATCACCATCATCATCGTCACCATCGCCTTTGTCATTGCCATTGTCATCGTCATTCCATCCCATCATCGTCGTTGTCATCATCATCTTCGTCATCCCGTCATTGTCATCGACATTGTCATCATCATCGTCATCATCTTCATCCCATCCCATCCTGCTCATTGTCATCTTCATCCCATCCTCATCCCAACCCATCATCATCATCGTCATCCCCATCATCCCATCCCCATCATCACCATCATCATCACCACCGCCATTGTCATCATCTTCATCCCATCCATTCCATCACAATCCCATTGTCATCACCACCACCGTCATCATCATCATCTTCATCCCATCCCCATCATCCTCATCATCCTCTTCATCCCATCCCATCACAATCCCATCGCCATTGCCATCACCACCATCATCGTCATCTTCTTCATCCCATCCATTCCATCACAATCCCATCATCATCACCACCACCATCATCTTCATCCCATCCATCCCATCCCAACCCCATCATCATCACCTTCATCCCATCCCAATCCCATCATCATCATCCCATCCCCATCATCACCATCATCATCACTGCCACCGTCATCATCTTCATCCCATCCCATCCCACTGTCATCACCATCATCATCGTCATCCCATCCCCATCATCACCATCATCAGCATCTTCATCCCATCCATCCCATCCCCATCATCCTCATCCTCATCATCTTCATCCCATCCATTCCATCACAATCCCATCGCCATCACCACCACCATCATCATCATCATCATCGTCCCATCCCCATCATCATCTCCACCACCATCATCATCGTCATCATCTTCATCCCATCCCCATCATCACCATCATCATCACCACCACCATCGTCATTGTCGTCATCTTCATCCCGTCCATCCCATCCTAGCCCCATCATCATCATCTTCATCCCATCATCCCATCCCACCGTCATCACCATCATCATCGTCATCATCTTCATCCCATCCCCATCATCATCAGCAGCATCTTCATCCCATCCCCATCATCCTCATCATCTTCATCCCATCCCACCACAATCCCATTGCCATCACCACCACTATCATCGTCATCATCATCATCCCATCCCCATCATCATCACCACCACCATCATCATCATCGTCATCTTCATCCCATCCATCCCATCCCAACCCTATCATCATCATCTTCATCCCATCCCATCATCACCATCGTCATCACCACTGCCATCGTCATCGTCATCATCTTCATCCCATCCCCATCATCACCATCATCCTCATCATCTTCATCCCATCCATCCCATCCCCATCATCCTCCTCATCATCTTCATCCCGTCCATCCCATCACAATCCCATCGTCATCACCATCGTCATCATCATCATCTTCATCCCATCCATCCCATCCCAGCCCCATCATGATCATCTTCATCCTATCCCCATCATCACCATCACCACCACCACCATTGTCATCATCTTCATCCCATCCCATCCCATCACAATCCCATCGTCATCACCATCACCAGCATCATCGTCATCATCTTCATCCCGTCCCCATCATCATCATCATCATCATCACCCGTCCCCATCATCACCATCATCATCACCACCACCATCGTCATTGTCATCATCTTCATCCCGTCCATGCCATCCCAACCCCATCATCACCACCATCATCATCATCGTCATCATCTTCATCCCGTCCATCCCATCCCAGCCCCATCATCATCATCTTCATCCCATCCCATCCCACCGTCATCACCATCATCATCGTCATCATCTTCATCCCATCCCAACACAATCCCATTGCCATCACCACCACCATCATCGTCGTCATCATCATCACCACCGCCATCATCATCGTCATCATCTTCATCCCATCCATCCCATCCCAACCCCATCATCATCATCTTCATCCCATCCCACCACAATCCCATCGCCATCACCACCACCATCGTCATCATCATCATCTTCATCCCCTCCCCATCATCATCATCGTCCTCATCATCTTCATCCCATCCATCCCATCCCCATCATCCTCCTCATCATCTTCATCCCATCCCCATCATCACCATCATCATCGTCATCATCTTCATCCCATCCCAACACAATCCCATTGCCATCACCACCACCATCATCGTCGTCATCATCATCACCACCGCCATCATCATCGTCATCATCTTCATCCCATCCATCCCATCCCAACCCCATCATCATCATCTTCATCCCATCCCACCACAATCCCATCGCCATCACCACCACCATCGTCATCATCATCATCTTCATCCCCTCCCCATCATCATCATCGTCCTCATCATCTTCATCCCATCCATCCCATCCCCATCATCCTCCTCATCATCTTCATCCCATCCCCATCATCACCATCATCATCAGCACCACCGTCATCGTCGTCATCTTAATCCCGTCCATCCCATCCGAGCCCCATCATCATCATCATCATCATCTTCATCCTCATCATCTTCATCCCATCCCATCACAATCCCATTGTCATCACCATCACCATCATCATCGTCATCATCTTCATCCCATCCCCATCATCACCATCATCATCACCACCATCATCGTCATCGTCGTCATCTTCATTCCGTCCATCCCATCCCAACCCCATCATCATCATCATCTTCATCCCGCCCCATCCCATCACAATCCCGTCATCATCACCACCGTCATCGTCATCATCTTCATCCCATCTCCACCATCATCATCATCATCTTCATCCCATCCCATCCCGTCCCCATCATCATCATCTTCATCCCATCCCATCCCATCCCATCCTGTCCCCATCATCATCATCTTCATCCTCATCATCATCTTCATCCCGCCCCATCCCATCCCGTCCCCATCATCATCATCATCTTCATCCTCATCATCATCTTCATCCCGCCCCATCCCATCCTGTCCCCATCATCATCATCTTCATCCTCATAGTCATCTTCATCCCGCCCCATCCCATCCCATCCCATCCCATCCCAATCCCGTCATCATCACCATCGTCATCGTCATCTTCATCCCATCCCCACCATCATCATCATCATCCCATCCCGTCCCCATTATCATCATCTTCATCCTCATCATCATCTTCATCCCGTCCCCATCATCATCCCCACCATCGTCACCACCATCATCTTCATCCCTCCCGTCCCCTCCCCACCACCCCCCATCTTCCTCCCCCTCCTCCTCCTCACCCAGCTGTGTCTCCAGCGGGGCCTCGGCAGCTGTGGGGACACCGGCACGGGGATTTTGGGACGCCGGGGACATTTGGGGGGACATCGGGGATTTGGGGACGTTGGGGACGTCGGGGACGTTGGGAATTTGGGGGGATTTGGGGACGTCGGGGATGTCGGGGACATCGGGGATTTGGGGACGTCAGGGACATTTGGGGGGACATCGGGGATTTGGGGACGTCGGGGACATCGGGGATTTGGGGACATCGGGGACGTCGGGACATCAGGGACATCGGGGACGTCGGGGACGTCGGGGATTTGGGGACGTTGGGGACATCAGGGGATTTGGGGGATTTGGGGACGTCGGGGACGTTGGGGACATCGGGGATTTGGGGACGTCAGGGACATCAGGGGATTTGGGGGATTTGGGGACGTCGGGGACGTTGGGGACATCGGGGACGTTGGGGACATCGGGGATTTGGGGACGTCGGGGACGTCGGGGACATTGGGGATTTGGGGACATCGGGGACGTCGGGGACATCGGGGATTTGGGGACGTTGGGGACATCGGGGATTTGGGGACGTCGGGGACGTCGGGGACATCGGGGATTTGGGGTTTGGGGACGTCGGGGACGTCGGGGGACATCGGGGATTTGGGGACGTTGGGGACATCAGGGGATTTGGGGACGTCGGGGATGTTGGGGACATCGGGGATTTTGGGGACGTCAGGGACATTTGGGGGGACATCGGGGACGTCGGGGACGTCGTGGGATTTGGGGACGTCGGGGGACATCGGGGAGATTTGGGGACGTCAGGGACATCAGGGGATATGGGGGATTTGGGGACGTTGGGGACATCAGGGGATTTGGGGACGTCGGGGACATCGGGGATTTGGGGGATTTGGGGACGTCAGGGACATTTGGGGGGGACATCGGGGATTTGGGGACGTCGGGGACATCAGGGGATATGGGGGATTTGGGGACATCAGGGGATTTGGGGACGTCGGGGACGTCGGGACATCGGGGACATCGGGGGACGTCGGGGACGTCGGGGACATTGGGGATTTTGGGGACGTCGGGGACATCGGGGGATTTGGGGATTTGGGGACGTTGGGGACATCAGGGGATTTGGGGACGTCGGGGACGTCGGGACATCGGGGGACATCGGGGACGTCGGGGACATCGGGGATTTGGGGACGTCGGGGACATCAGGGATTTGGGGACGTCAGGGGACATTTGGGGGGACATCAGAGATTTGGGGACGTCGGGGACATTTGGGGGGGACATCGGGGATTTGGGGACGTCGGGGGACATCAGTGGGACATCGGGGACATCGGAGACGTCGGGGATTTGGGGACGTTGGGGACATCGGGGATTTGGGGACGTTGGGGACATCAGGGGATTTGGGGGATTTGGGGACGTCGGGGACGTTGGGGACATCGGGGGATTTGGAGGATGTCGGGGACATTGGGGATTTGGGGACGTCGGGGATGTCGGGGACATTGGGGATTTGGGGACGTCGGGGACATTTGGGGGGACGTCGGGGATTTGGGGACGTTGGGGGACCATTTGGGGGACATCGGGGATTTGGGCATGTCAGGGACATCAGGGGATTTGGGGGATTTTGGGACGTTGGGGACATCAGGGGATTTGGGGACCGTCGGGGACATTTGGGGGGGATTTGGGGACGTCGGGGACGTCAGGGACGTCGGGGATTTGGGGACGTTGGGGACATCAGTGGGACATCGGGGACGTCGGGGACATCAGGGGATTTAGGGACATCGGGGACATTTGGGACATTTGGGGGGATTGGGGACATTTGGGGAGATTTGGGGGATTTAGGGACATCAGGGGACATTGGGGGACATCGGGGGACATGAGGGGATTTGGGGACATCGGGGACATGAGGGGATTTGGGGACATCGGGGACATTTGGGGGATTTGGGGACATTTGGGGACATCGGGGACATTGGGGACATCGGGGACATGAGGGGATTTGGGGACATTTAGGACATTTGGGAGGGATTGGGGACATTTGGGGGGATTTGGGGGATTTGGGGACATCGGGGACATCAGGGACATATGGGACATCGGGGACATTTGGGACATTTGGGGACATCGGGGACATTTGGGGGGATTTGGGGACGTTGGGGACATTTGGGGACATTTGGGGGGATTTAGGGACATCAGGGGATTTGGGGACATTTGGGGACTTTGGGGACATTTGGGGATTTGGGGACATTTTGGGACATCGGGGACATTTGGGGGATTTGGGGACATTTGGGGGGATTTGGGGACATTTGGGGTTTTTGGGGACATTTGGGGACATTTGGGGGGATTTGGGGACATTTGGGGGATTTGGGGACATTTGGGGGGATTGGGGACATTTGGGGGATTTGGGGACCCTGGGGATGGGAGCAGAATTGGGGATTTTGGGGTTTCTGGGGTGCAGAATTTTGGGAAATTTGGGATTTTTGGGGTGCGGAATGGGGGGGAATTCAGGGGTTTTTGGGGGGGGGGTCGGGTGATTTTGGGGTGACTTTGGGGTGATTTTGGGGTGACTCTGGGGTTTTGGGGTCACTCACGGGGTGTCAGCAGCAGGGGGGTTTTGGGGGGAGAAGAACCAGGGGGGATTTTGGGGAGCAGAATTGGGGATTTTGGGGAGCAGAATTGGGGATTTTGGGGGTTTTTGGGGTCGGGTGACTTTGGGGTGATTTTGGGGGTGACTCTGGGGTTTCGGGGGTCACTCACGGGGGCAGGCAGCAGGGGGGGATTTTTGGGGTTCAGAATTGGGGATTTTGGGGAGCAGAATAGGGGGATTTTGGGGTTTTTGGGGTGCAGAATGGGGAGGAATTCAGGGGTTTTTGGGGGGTCGGGGTGATTTTGGGGTGACTCTGGGGGTGATTTTGGGGTGACTTTTGGGGTGATTTTGGGGGTGACTCTGGGGTGACTTTGGCGTGACTCTGGGGGTTTCGGGGTCACTCACGGGGAGTGGGCAGCAGCAGGGGGGGATTTTTGGGGTTCAGAATTGGGGATTTTGGGGAGCAGAATAGGGGATTTTGGGGTTTTTGGGGTGCAGAATGGGGAGAATTCAGGGGTTTTTGGGGTCGGGGTGACTTTGGGGTGACTCTGGGGTGATTTTGGGGGTGACTCTGGGCTTTCGGGGTCACTCACGGGTGGGCGGCTGGCAGCAGGGGCGGATTTTGGGGAGCAGAATTGGGAATTTTGGGGGTTTTTGGGGTGCAGAATGGGGAGAATTCAAGGGTTTTTGGGGGGGGTCGGGTGATTTTGGGGTGACTTTGGGTGATTTTGGGGTGACTCTGGGGTGATTTTGGGGTGACTCTGGGCTTTCGGGGTCACTCACGGGGTGTCAGCAGCAGGGGGGTTTTGGGGGAGAAGAACCAGGGGCATTTTGGGGAGCAGAATTGGGGATTTTGGGGTTTTTGGGGTGCAGAAATGGGGGAGAATTCAGGGGTGTTTTTGGGGTCGGGTGATTTTGGGGTGACTTTGGGGTGATTTTGGAGTGACTCTGGGCTTTCGGGGGTCACTCACGGGGCGGGGGCTGGGGCAGCAGCACGGGGGGTTTGGGGGAGAAGAACCAGGGGGATTTTGGGGAGCAGAATTGGGGATTTTTGGGGAGCAGAATTGGGGATTTTGGGGGTTTTTGGGGGTCGGGTGACTTTGGGGGTGATTTTGGGGTGACTCTGGGCTTTCGGGGTCACTCACGGGGGTGTCAGCAGCAGGGGGGTTTTGGGGGAGAAGAACCAGGGGCATTTTGGGGAGCAGATTGGGGATTTGGGGGTTTTTGGGGTGCAGAATGGGGAGAATTCAGGCGTTTTTGGGGTGGTCGGGTGATTTTGGGGTGACTTTGGGGTGATTTTGGGGTGACTCTGGGGTTTCGGGGGTCACTCACGGGACTGAGCAGGGGGGTTTTTGGGGGAGAAGAACCAGGGGGATTTTGGGGAGCAGAATTGGGGATTTTGGGGAGCAGAATTGGGGATTTTGGGGGTTTTTTGGGGGTCGGGTGACTTTGGGGTGATTTTGGGGGTGACTCTGGGGGTTTTGGGGTCCACTCACGGGGGCAGCAGCAGGGGGGGATTTTTGGGGTTCAGAATTGGGGATTTTGGGGAGCAGAATAGGGGGATTTTGGGGTTTTTGGGGTGCAGAATGGGGAGAATTCAGGGGTTTTTGGGGGATGGGTCGGGGTGATTTTGGGGTGACTTTTGGGGTGATTTTGGGGGTGACTCTGGGGGTTTTGGGGGTCACTCACGGGGCAGCAGCAGGGGGGGGATTTTTGGGGTTCAGAATTGGGGATTTTGGGGAGCAGAATAGGGGGATTTTGGGGTTTTTTGGGGTGCAGAATGGGGGAGAATTCAGGGGTTTTTGGGGGGTCGGGTGATTTTGGGGTTACTCTGGGGTGATTTTGGGGGTGACTCTGGGGTTTTGGGGTCACTCACGGGGGCAGCAGCAGGGGGGGATTTTTGGGGAGCAGAATAGGGGATTTTGGGGAGTAGAATTGGGAATTTTGGGGTTTTTGGGGTGCGGAACGGGGGGGAATTCAGGGGTTTTTGGGGGTCGGGTGATTTTGGGGTGACTCTGGGGTGATTTTGGGGTGACTCTGGGCTTTCCGGGGTCACTCACGGGGCAGAGCAGGGGGGATTCGGGGGAGAAGAACCAGGGGGATTTTGGGGAGCAGAATTGGGGGATTTGGGGTTTTTTTGGGGTGCGGAACCAGGGGGGATTTTTGGGGGTTCAGGATCAGGGGGATTTTGGGGAACAGAATTGGGGATTTTAGGGGTTTTTGGGGGGCCGGGTGACTTTGGGGTGATTTTTGGGGTGACTCTGGGGTTTCGGGGGGTCACTCACGGGGGCAGCAGCAGGGGGGGATTTTGGGGAGCAGAATTGGGGATTTTGGGGAGTAGAATTGGGGATTTTGGGGGTTTTTGGGGTGCGGAACTGGGGGAATTCAGGCGTTTTTGGGGGTCGGGGTGATTTTGGGGTGACTTTGGGGTGATTTTGGGGTGACTCTGGGGTGATTTTGGGGGTGACTCTGGGGTTTCAGGGGTCACTCACGGGGCATCAGCAGGGGGGGGATTTTTGGGGTTCAGAATTGGGGATTTTGGGGAGCAGAATAGGGGATTTTGGGGGAGCGGAATTGGGGATTTTTGGGGTTTTTGGGGGTCGGGTGGACTTTGGGGGTGATTTTGGGGTGACTCTGGGGGTGATTTTGGGGTGACTCTGGGGTTTCGGGGGTCACTCACGGGGGGTGGCAGCAGGGGGGGATTTTTGGGGTTCAGAATTGGGGATTTTGGGGAGCAGAATTGGGGATTTTGGGGTTTTTGGGGTGCAGAATGGGGAGAATTCAGGGGTTTTTGGGGGGTCGGGTGATTTTGGGGTGACTCTGGGGTGATTTTGGGGGTGACTCTGGGCTTTCGGGGTCACTCACGGGGCGGGCGGCAGCAGGGGCGGATTTTGGGGAGCAGAATTGGGAATTTTGGGGTTTTTGGGGTGCAGAATGGGGAGAATTCAGGGGTTTTTGGGAGGGGTCGGATGATTTTGGGGTGACTCTGGGGTGATTTTGGGGTGACTCTGGGGTTTCGGGGTCACTCATGGGGCTGAGCAGGGGGGATTTTTGGGGTCCAGGATCAGGGGGATTTTGGGGAGCAGAATTGGGGATTTTGGGGAGCAGAATTGGGGATTTTGGGGGTTTTTGGGGTCGGGTGATTTTGGGGTGACTTTGGGGTGATTTTGGGGTGACTCTGGGGTTTCGGGGTCACTCACGGGGGTGGCAGCAGGGGGGGATTTTTGGGGAGCAGAATAGGGGATTTTGGGGAGCAGAATTGGGGATTTGGGGGTTTTTTGGGGGTGGCAGAATGGGGAGAATTCAGGCGTTTTTGGGGGTGGTCGGGTGATTTTGGGGTGACTTTGGGGTGATTTTGGGGTGACTCTGGGGTGATTTTGGGGTGACTCTGGGGCTTTCGGGGTCACTCACGGGGGGCGGCGGCAGCAGGGGCGGATTTTGGGGAGCAGAATTGGGAATTTTGGGGTTTTTGGGGTGCAGAACGGGGGGAATTCAGGGGGTTTTTGGGGGGTCGGGTGATTTTGGGGTGACTCTGGGGTGATTTTGGGGTGACTCTGGGGTGATTTTGGGGTGACTCTGGGCTTTCGGGGTCACTCATGGGGTGTCAGCAGCAGGGGGGTTTTGGGGGAGAAGAACCAGGGGCATTTTGGGGAGCAGAATTGGGGGATTTTGGGGTTTTTGGGGTGCAGAATGGGGGGAATTTCGGGGTTTTTGGGGGTCGGGTGATTTTGGGGTGACTCTGGGGTGATTTTGGGGTGACTCTGGGTCCCTCACTCGGGGTTTTGGGGTCACTCACGGGGTGTGGCAGCAGCAGGGGGGGGATTTTTGGGGAGCAGAATTGGGGATTTTGGGGAGTAGAATTGGGGATTTTGGGGTTTTTGGGGTGCAGAACAAGGGGAATTTCGGGGTTTTTGGGGCGGGTGGGTCGGGTGATTTTGGGGTGACTTTTGGGGTGATTTTGGGATGATTTTGGGGTGACTCTGGGGTGATTTTGGGGTGACTCTGGGGTTTCGGGGTCACTCACGGGGCAGCAGCAGGGGGGATTTTTGGGGGTTCAGAATTGGGGATTTTGGGGAGCAGAATAGGGGATTTTGGGGTTTTTTGGGGTGCAGAACGGGGGGAATTCAGGCGTTTTTGGGGTGGTCGGGTGATTTTGGGGTGACCTCGGGGTGATTTTGGGGTGACTCTGGGCTTTCGGGGTCACTCACGGGGCTGAGCAGGGGGGATTTTTTGAGGTTCAGGATCAGGGGGATTTTGGGGAGCAGAATTGGGGATTTTGGGGTGCAGAATTGGGGATTTTGGGGGTTTTTGGGGTCGGGTGACTTTGGGGTGATTTTGGGGTGACTCTGGGGGTTTCGGGGTCACTCACGGGGCGAGCAGCAGGGGGGGATTTTTGGGGGTTCAGAATTGGGGATTTTAGGGGAGCAGAATAGGGGATTTTGGGGTTTTTGGGGTGCAGAATGGGGAGAAATTCAGGGGTTTTTGGGAGGGTGTCGGGTCGGGTGATTTTGGGGTGACTCTGGGGTGATTTTGGGGTGACTCTGGGCTTTCGGGGTCACTCACGGGGCGGCGGGCAGCGGCAGCAGGGGGGATTTTTGGGGTTCAGGATCAGGGGGATTTTGGGGAGCAGAATAGGGGATTTTGGGGTTTTTGGGGTGCAGAACAGGGGGAATTTCGGGGTTTTTGGGGGTCGGGTGATTTTGGGGTGACTTTGGGGTGATTTTGGGGTGACTCTGGGCTTTCGGGGGTCACTCACGGGGGCAGCAGCAGGGGGGATTTTTGGGGTTCAGAATTGGGGATTTTGGGGAGCAGAATAGGGGATTTTGGGGTTTTTTGGGGTGCAGAACGGGGGGAATTCAGGGGTTTTTGGGGGGGTCGGGTGATTTTGGGGTGACTCTGGGGTGATTTTGGGGGTGACTCTGGGGTTTTGGGGTCACTCACGGGGTGTCAGCAGCAGGGGGGATTCGGGGGGAGAAGAACCAGGGGGATTTTGGGGAGCAGAATTGGGGATTTTGGGGAGCAGAACTGG
>NW_027099422.1:0-35028 GCF_031753505.1 Anomalospiza imberbis
TTTTTGGAGGCGTCCAGCCACTCAGGATCACAGGCCCCACTAGACAAAGACCTGCCTTTTTGTCTGAAAAGGAAAAAGTGGTCAGCCGAGATTCCTGATGTCAGTTTGTGGGGTTCCCTTGGGAATTTCAGCGCAGCAGAGTGTTGAGGTTGGGGCATGTTTGGTCCTGCACATGTCCTGCTTTGTTTGAAATTTTTGGAGGCGTCTTGCCACTTAGGACCGCAGACAGCTGGAGACAAAGAGTGGCCATTTTCCCTGGGAAAGTAAAGTGGTCAGCCCATGTTCCTTCTATCAGTTTGTAGGGTTTCCTCGGGACTGTCAGGGCAGCAGAGGTTATATGTAGGGGCAGGTTTGGTCTGGGACACATCCTTAATCGCTCCGATTTTTTGGAGGCGTCTGGCCAAACTGGGGCCACAGATCCCTGGACACAAAGACTGGCCCTTTTCCCTGAGAATGGAAAGTGGCCAGCGCAAATTCCTGCTGTCAGTTTTTAGGGCTCCCTTGGGACTTGTCAGGGCAGCACAGGGTCGAGGGTGGGGGCATGTTTGCTCCTGACCATATCCTGCTTTTTTGAATTTTTTGGAGGCGTCCGGCCTCTCAGGTCCGCAGGTCCCTGGAGTCAAAGACCGGCCCTTTTCCCTGTGAAAGAAAAGTGGTCAGCCCAGCTTCCGGATGTCAGTTTGTAGAGTTCCCTTGGGACTGTCAGGGCAGCAGATGTTTGAGGTGGGGGCAGGTTGGGTCTGGAACACATCCTTAACCGTTCCGCTTTTTTGGAGGCGTTTGGCCACTCTGGGCCACAGAGCCCTGGACACAAAGACTGGCCCTTGTCCCTGGGAAAGAAAAGTTGGCAACCCAGGTTGCTGCTGTCAGTTTGTAGAGTTCCCTTGGGACTGTCAGGGCAGCAGATGTTTGAGGTAGGGGCAGGTTTTGTCTGGGACACATCCTTAATCGTTTCCCTTTTTTGGCGGCGTCTGGCAACTCTGGGCCACAGATCCCTGGACACATAGACTGGCCCTTTTCCCTGTGATAGAAAAGTTGGCAACCCAGGTTGCTGCTGTCAGTTTGTAGGGGTTCCCTTGGGACTGTCAGGGCAGCAGAGGTTTGAGGTGGGGACAGGTTGGGTCTGGGATACATCCTTAATCTTTCAGAATTTTTGGAGGCGTCTGGCCACCCTGGGCCACAGATCCCTGGACACAAAGGACTGGCCCTTTTCCCTGGGAAAGAAAAGTTGGCAACCCAGGTTGCTGCTGTCAGTTTGTAGGGTTCCCTTGGGACTGTCGGGGCAGCAGAGGTTTGAGGTGGGGGACAGGTTGGGTCTGGGATACATCCTTAATCTTTCAGATTTTTTGGAGGCGTCTGGCCACTCTGGGCCACAGATCCCTGGACACAAAGACTGGCCCTTTTCCCTGAGAAAGAAAAGTTGGCAACCCAGGTTGCTGCTGTCAGTTTGTAGGGTTCCCTTGGGACTGTCAGGGCAGCAGAGGTTTGAGGTGGGGGGCAGGTTGGGTCTGGGATACATACTTAATCGTTCGGATTTTTTGGAGGCGTTTGGCCACTCAGGGCCACAGACCCCTGGAGACAATAACCGGCCCTTTTCCCTGGCACAGAATAGTTGCCAGCCCAGGTTCCTGCTGTCAGTTGATAGAGGTTCCCTTGGGAATATCTAGGTAGCACAGGTTTGAAGAGGGGACAGGTTGGGTCTGACACATATCCTTTTTCGTTTGGAGACGTCTGGACACTCAGGGCCAATGATCCCTTGAGACAAAGACCGCCTTTTTCCCTGAAAAAAAAAAAAAATGTGGCCAACTAGGTTCCGGATGACAGTTTGTAGGGTTCCCTTGGGACTGTCAGGGCAGCAGAGGTTTGAGGTGGGGGCAGGTTGGGTCTGGGACACATCCTTAACCGTTCAGATTTGTTGGAGGCGTTTGGCCACTCTGGGCCACAGATCCCTGGACACAAAGACTGACCCTTTTCCCTGGGAAAGAAAAGTTGCCAGCCCAGGTTACTGCTGTCAGTTTGTAGGGTTCCCTTGGGAATGTCAGGGCAGCAGAGGTTTGAGGTAGGGGCAGGTTTGGTCTGGAATGCATCCTTAACCATTCAGATTTGTTGGAGGCATCCGGCCACTCAGGGCCATAGACCCCTTGAGACAAAAGACCGGCCCCTTTTCCCTGGGACAGAATAGTTGCCAGCCCAGGATGCTGCTGTCAGTTTGTAGGGTTCCCGTGGAACTGTCAGGGCAGCAGAGGTTTGAGGTGGGGGCATGTTGTGTCTGGGACACATCCTTAACCTTTCAGATTTGTTTGGAGGCATCCGGCCAATCAGGGCCACAGCCCCCTGGAGACAAGACGCGGTTATATTCCCTGGGAAAGAAACTTGCCAGCGCAAATTCCTGCTGTCGGTTTGTAGGGTTCCCTTGGGACTGTCAGGGCAGCAGATGTTTGTGGTAGGGGCAGGTTTGGTCTGGGGACACATCCTTAATCGTTCCGCTTTTTTGGAGGCGTCTGGCCACTCTGGGCCACAAATCCCTGGACACAAAGACTGGCCCGTTTCCCTGTGAAAGAAAAGTGGTCAACCCAGGTTGCTGCTGTCAGTTTGTAGGGTTCCCTTGGGACAGTCAGGGCAGCTGAGGTTTCAGGTGGGGGCAGGTTGGGTCTGGGATACATCCTTAATCTTTCAGATTTTTTGGAGGCGTTTGGCCACTCAGGGCCACAGGCCCCTGGAGTAAATAACCGGTCCTTTTCCCTCAGAAAGAAAAGTTGCCAGCCCAGGTTGCTGATGTCAGTTTGTAGGGTTCCCTTGGGAATGTCAGGGCAGCACAGGATTGAAGTGGGGGCAGGTTGGGTCTGGGACACATCCTGAACCGTTCAGATTTGTTGGAGGCATCCGGCAACTCAGGGCCACAGGCCCTTGGAGGCAAAGACCGGCCCTTTTCCCTGGGACAGAATAGTTGCCAGCCCCAAGTTTCTGGTGTCAGTTGGTAGAGTTCCTTTGGGAATATCTAGGCAGCACAGGTTTGAAGTGCGGACAGGTTGGGTCTGACACATATCCTTTTGCGTTTCGATTTTTTGGAGGCATCCGGCCACTCAGGCCCACAGGCCCCTGGAGACAATGACCGGCCCTTTTCTCTGGGAAAAAAAAGATGCCAGCGCAAAATTCCTTCTGTCAGTTTGCAGGGTTCCCTTGGGGCTTTCAGGGCAGTACAGGTTTGACGTGGGGGCAGGTTGGGTCTGGGACACACCATTTTTCGTTCCGATTTTTTGGAAGCTGCCGGGCACTCGGGGCCACAGGCCCCTGGAGAAAAAGACCTGCCTTTTTCCCTGTGTAGGAAAAGTTATCAGTCCTGGTTCCTGCTGTCAGTTTGTAGGGCTCCCTTGGGACTGTCAGGGCAGCACCGGTTTGAGGTGGGTGTATATTTGGCCCTGCACGTATCCTGCTTTGTTTGAATATTTTGGAGGCGTCCGGCCACTCAGGACCGCAGGCCTCTGGAGACAAAGACTGGCCTTTTTCCCTGGGAAAGAAAAATGGCCAGCCCAGGTTCCTGCTGTCAGTTTGTAGGGTTCCCTTGGGACTGTCAGGGCAGCACAGGGTTGAGATGGGGGCAGGTTGGGTCTGACACATATCCTTGTTCCTTTGGATTTTTTGGAGGCGTCCAGCCACTCAGGATCACAGGCCCCACTAGACAAAGACCTGCCTTTTTGTCTGAAAAGGAAAAGTGGTCAGCCGAGATTCCTGATGTCAGTTTGTGGGGTTCCCTTGGGAATTTCAGCGCAGCAGAGTGTTGAGGTTGGGGCATGTTTGGTCCTGCACATGTCCTGCTTTGTTTGAAATTTTTGGAGGCGTCTTGCCACTTAGGACCGCAGACAGCTGGAGACAAAGAGTGGCCATTTTCCCTGGGAAAGTAAAGTGGTCAGCCCATGTTCCTTCTATCAGTTTGTAGGGTTTCCTCGGGACTGTCAGGGCAGCAGAGGTTATATGTAGGGGCAGGTTTGGTCTGGGGACACATCCTTAATCGCTCCGATTTTTTGGAGGCGTCTGGCCAAACTGGGCCACAGATCCTGGACACAAAGACTGGCCCTTTTCCCTGAGAATGGAAAGTGGCCAGCGCAAATTCCTGCTGTCAGTTTTTAGGGCTCCCTTGGGACTGTCAGGGCAGCACAGGGTCGAGGGTGGGGCATGTTTGCTCCTGACCATATCCTGCTTTTTTGAATTTTTTGGAGGCGTCCGGCCTCTCAGGGTCCGCAGGTCCCTGGAGTCAAAGACCGGCCCTTTTCCCTGTGAAAGAAAAGTGGTCAGCCCAGCTTCCGGATGTCAGTTTGTAGAGTTCCCTTGGGACTGTCAGGGCAGCAGATGTTTGAGGTGGGGGCAGGTTGGGTCTGGAACACATCCTTAACCGTTCCGCTTTTTTGGAGGCGTTTGGCCACTCTGGGCCACAGAGCCCTGGACACAAAGACTGGCCCTTGTCCCTGGGAAAGAAAAGTTGGCAACCCAGGTTGCTGCTGTCAGTTTGTAGAGTTCCCCTTGGGACTGTCAGGGCAGCAGATGTTTGAGGTAGGGGCAGGTTTTGTCTGGGACACATCCTTAATCGTTTCCCTTTTTTGGCGGCGTCTGGCAACTCTGGGCCACAGATCCCTGGACACATAGACTGGCCCTTTTCCCTGTGATAGAAAAGTTGGCAACCCAGGTTGCTGCTGTCAGTTTGTAGGGTTCCCTTGGGACTGTCAGGGCAGCAGAGGTTTGAGGTGGGGACAGGTTGGGTCTGGGATACATCCTTAATCTTTCAGAATTTTTGGAGGCGTCTGGCCACCCTGGGCCACAGATCCCTGGACACAAAGGACTGGCCCTTTTCCCTGGGAAAGAAAAGTTGGCAACCCAGGTTGCTGCTGTCAGTTTGTAGGGTTCCCTTGGGACTGTCGGGGCAGCAGAGGTTTGAGGTGGGGACAGGTTGGGTCTGGGATACATCCTTAATCTTTCAGATTTTTTTGGAGGCGTCTGGCCACTCTGGGCCACAGATCCCTGGACACAAAGACTGGCCCTTTTCCCTGAGAAAGAAAAGTTGGCAACCCAGGTTGCTGCTGTCAGTTTGTAGGGGTTCCCTTGGGACTGTCAGGGCAGCAGAGGTTTGAGGTGGGGGCAGGTTGGGTCTGGGATACATTCTTAATCGTTCGGATTTTTTGGAGGCGTTTGGCCACCCAGGGCCACAGACCCCTGGAGACAATAACCGGCCCTTTTCCCTGGCACAGAATAGTTGCCAGCCCAGGTTCCTGCTGTCAGTTGATAGAGTTCCCTTGGGAATATCTAGGTAGCACAGGTTTGAAGAGGGGACAGGTTGGGTCTGACACATATCCTTTTTCGTTTTGGAGACGTCTGGACACTCAGGGGCCAATGATCCCTTGAGACAAAGACCGGCCTTTTTCCCTGAAAAAAAAAAAAATGTGGCCAACCTAGGTTCCGGATGACAGTTTGTAGGGTTCCCTTGGGACTGTCAGGGCAGCAGAGGTTTGAGGTGGGGGCAGGTTGGGTCTGGGACACATCCTTAACCGTTCAGATTTGTTGGAGGCGTTTGGCCACTCTGGGCCCACAGATCCCTGGACACAAAGACTGACCCTTTTCCCTGGGAAAGAAAAGTTGCCAGCCCAGGTTACTGCTGTCAGTTTGTAGGGTTCCCTTGGGAATGTCAGGGCAGCAGAGGTTTGAGGTAGGGGCAGGTTTGGTCTGGAATGCATCCTTAACCATTCAGATTTGTTGGAGGCATCCGGCCACTCAGGGCCATAGACCCCTTGAGACAAAGAACCGGCCCCTTTCCCTGGGACAGAATAGTTGCCAGCCCAGGTTCCTTCTGTCAGTTTGTAGGGTTCCCGTGGAACTGTCAGGGCAGCAGAGGTTTGAGGTGGGGGCATGTTTGTGTCTGGGACACATCCTTAACCTTTCAGATTTGTTGGAGGCATCCGGCCAATCAGGGCCACAGCCCCCTGGAGACAAGACGCGGTTATATTCCCTGGGAAAGAAACTTGCCAGCGCAAATTCCTGCTGTCGGTTTGTAGGGTTCCCTTGGGACTGTCAGGGCAGCAGATGTTTGTGGTAGGGGCAGGTTTGGTCTGGGACACATCCTTAATCGTTCCGCTTTTTTGGAGGCGTCTGGCCACTCTGGGCCACAAATCCCTGGACACAAAGACTGGCCCGTTTCCCTGTGAAAGAAAAGTGGTCAACCCAGGTTGCTGCTGTCAGTTTGTAGGGTTCCCTTGGGACAGTCAGGGCAGCTGAGGTTTCAGGTGGGGGCAGGTTGGGTCTGGGATACATCCTTAATCTTTCAGATTTTTTGGAGGCGTTTGGCCACTCAGGGCCACAGGCCCCTGGAGTAAATAACCGGTCCTTTTCCCTCAGAAAGAAAAGTTGCCAGCCCAGGTTGCTGATGTCAGTTTGTAGGGTTCCCTTGGGAATGTCAGGGCAGCACAGGATTGAAGTGGGGGCAGGTTGGGTCTGGGACACATCCTGAACCGTTCAGATTTGTTGGAGGCATCCGGCAACTCAGGGCCACAGGCCCTTGGAGGCAAAGACCGGCCCTTTTCCCTGGGACAGAATAGTTGCCAGCCCAAGTTTCTGGTGTCAGTTGGTAGAGTTCCTTTGGGAATATCTAGGCAGCACAGGTTTGAAGTGCGGACAGGTTGGGTCTGACACATATCCTTTTGCGTTTCGATTTTTTGGAGGCATCCGGCCACTCAGGCCCACAGGCCCCTGGAGACAATGACCGGCCCTTTTCTCTGGGAAAAAAAAGATGCCAGCGCAAATTCCTTCTGTCAGTTTGCAGGGTTCCCTTGGGGCTTTCAGGGCAGTACAGGTTTGACGTGGGGGCAGGTTGGGTCTGGGACACACCATTTTTCGTTCCGATTTTTTGGAAGCTGCCGGGCACTCGGGGCCACAGGCCCCTGGAGAAAAAGACCTGCCTTTTTCCCTGTGTAGGAAAAGTTATCAGTCCTGGTTCCTGCTGTCAGTTTTGTAGGGCTCCCTTGGGACTGTCAGGGCAGCACCGGTTTGAGGTGGGTGTATATTTGGCCCTGCACGTATCCTGCTTTGTTTGAATATTTTGGAGGCGTCCGGCCACTCAGGACCGCAGGCCTCTGGAGACAAAGACTGGCCTTTTTCCCTGGGAAAGAAAAATGGCCAGCCCAGGTTCCTGCTGTCAGTTTGTAGGGTTCCCTTGGGACTGTCAGGGCAGCACAGGGTTGAGATGGGGGCAGGTTGGGTCTGACACATATCCTTGTTCCTTTGGATTTTTTGGAGGCGTCCAGCCACTCAGGATCACAGGCCCCACTAGACAAAGACCTGCCTTTTTGTCTGAAAAGGAAAAGTGGTCAGCCGAGATTCCTGATGTCAGTTTGTGGGGTTCCCTTGGGAATTTCAGCGCAGCAGAGTGTTGAGGTTGGGGCATGTTTGGTCCTGCACATGTCCTGCTTTGTTTGAAATTTTTGGAGGCGTCTTGCCACTTAGGACCGCAGACAGCTGGAGACAAAGAGTGGCCATTTTCCCTGGGAAAGTAAAGTGGTCAGCCCATGTTCCTTCTATCAGTTTGTAGGGTTTCCTCGGGACTGTCAGGGCAGCAGAGGTTATATGTAGGGGCAGGTTTGGTCTGGGACACATCCTTAATCGCTCCGATTTTTTGGAGGCGTCTGGCCAAACTGGGCCACAGATCCCTGGACACAAAGACTGGCCCTTTTCCCTGAGAATGGAAAGTGGCCAGCGCAAATTCCTGCTGTCAGTTTTTAGGGCTCCCTTGGGACTGTCAGGGCAGCACAGGGTCGAGGGTGGGGCAATGTTTGCTCCTGACCATATCCTGCTTTTTTGAATTTTTTGGAGGCGTCCGGCCTCTCAGGTCCGCAGGTCCCTGGAGTCAAAGACCGGCCCTTTTCCCTGTGAAAGAAAAGTGGTCAGCCCAGCTTCCGGATGTCAGTTTGTAGAGTTCCCTTGGGACTGTCAGGGCAGCAGATGTTTGAGGTGGGGGCAGGTTGGGTCTGGAACACATCCTTAACCGTTCCGCTTTTTTGGAGGCGTTTGGCCACTCTGGGCCACAGAGCCCTGGACACAAAGACTGGCCCTTGTCCCTGGGAAAGAAAAGTTGGCAACCCAGGTTGCTGCTGTCAGTTTGTAGAGTTCCCTTGGGACTGTCAGGGCAGCAGATGTTTGAGGTAGGGGCAGGTTTTGTCTGGGACACATCCTTAATCGTTTCCCTTTTTTTGGCGGCGTCTGGCAACTCTGGGCCCACAGATCCCTGGACACATAGACTGGCCCTTTTCCCTGTGATAGAAAAGTTGGCAACCCAGGTTGCTGCTGTCAGTTTGTAGGGTTCCCTTGGGACTGTCAGGGCAGCAGAGGTTTGAGGTGGGGACAGGTTGGGTCTGGGATACATCCTTAATCTTTCAGAATTTTTGGAGGCGTCTGGCCACCCTGGGCCACAGATCCCTGGACACAAAGACTGGCCCTTTTCCCTGGGAAAGAAAAGTTGGCAACCCAGGTTGCTGCTGTCAGTTTGTAGGGTTCCCTTGGGACTGTCGGGGCAGCAGAGGTTTGAGGTGGGGACAGGTTGGGTCTGGGATACATCCTTAATCTTTCAGATTTTTTGGAGGCGTCTGGCCACTCTGGGCCACAGATCCCTGGACACAAAGACTGGCCCTTTTCCCCTGAGAAAGAAAAGTTGGCAACCCAGGTTGCTGCTGTCAGTTTGTAGGGTTCCCTTGGGACTGTCAGGGCAGCAGAGGTTTGAGGTGGGGGCAGGTTGGGTCTGGGATACATACTTAATCGTTCGGATTTTTTGGAGGCGTTTGGCCACTCAGGGCCACAGACCCCTGGAGACAATAACCGGCCCTTTTCCCTGGCACAGAATAGTTGCCAGCCCAGGTTCCTGCTGTCAGTTGATAGAGTTCCCTTGGGAATATCTAGGTAGCACAGGTTTGAAGAGGGGGACAGGTTGGGTCTGACACATATCCTTTTTCGTTTGGAGACGTCTGGACACTCAGGGCCAATGATCCCTTGAGACAAAGACCGGCCTTTTTCCCTGAAAAAAAAAAAAAATGTGGCCAACCTAGGTTCCGGATGACAGTTTGTAGGGTTCCCTTGGGACTGTCAGGGCAGCAGAGGTTTGAGGTGGGGGCAGGTTGGGTCTGGGACACATCCTTAACCGTTCAGATTTGTTGGAGGCGTTTGGCCACTCTGGGCCACAGATCCCTGGACACAAAGACTGACCCTTTTCCCTGGGAAAGAAAAGTTGCCAGCCCAGGTTACTGCTGTCAGTTTGTAGGGTTCCCTTGGGAATGTCAGGGCAGCAGAGGTTTGAGGTAGGGGCAGGTTTGGTCTGGAATGCATCCTTAACCCATTCAGATTTGTTGGAGGCATCCGGCCACTCAGGGCCATAGACCCCTTGAGACAAAGACCGGCCCCTTTCCCTGGGACAGAATAGTTGCCAGCCCAGGTTCCTTCTGTCAGTTTGTAGGGTTCCCGTGGAACTGTCAGGGCAGCAGAGGTTTGAGGTGGGGGCATGTTGTGTCTGGGACACATCCTTAACCTTTCAGATTTGTTGGAGGCATCCGGCCAATCAGGGCCACAGCCCCCTGGAGACAAGACGCGGTTATATTCCCTGGGAAAGAAACTTGCCAGTGCAAATTCCTGCTGTCGGTTTGTAGGGTTCCCTTGGGACTGTCAGGGCAGCAGATGTTTGTGGTAGGGGCAGGTTTGGTCTGGGACACATCCTTAATCGTTCCGCTTTTTTGGAGGCGTCTGGCCACTCTGGGCCACAAATCCCTGGACACAAAGACTGGCCCGTTTCCCTGTGAAAGAAAAGTGGTCAACCCAGGTTGCTGCTGTCAGTTTGTAGGGTTCCCTTGGGACAGTCAGGGGCAGCAGAGGTTTCAGGTGGGGGCAGGTTGGGTCTGGGATACATCCTTAATCATTCAGATTTTTTGGAGGCGTTTGGCCACTCAGGGCCACAGGTCCCTGGAGACAATAACCGGCCCTTTTCCCTGGGAAAGAAAAGTTGCCAGCCCAGGTTGCTGATGTCAGTTTGTAGGGTTCCCTTGGGAATGTCAGGGCAGCACAGGATTGAAGTGGGGGCAGGTTGGGTCTGGGACACATCCTGAACCGTTCAGATTTGTTGGAGGCATCCGGCAACTCAGGGCCACAGGCCCTTGGAGGCAAAGACCGGCCCTTTTCCCTGGGACAGAATAGTTGCCAGCCCAAGTTTCTGGTGTCAGTTGGTAGAGTTCCTTTGGGAATATCTAGGCAGCACAGGTTTGAAGTGCGGACAGGTTGGGTCTGACACATATCCTTTTGCGTTTCGATTTTTTGGAGGCATCCGGCCACTCAGGCCCACAGGCCCCTGGAGACAATGACCGGCCCTTTTCTCTGGGAAAAAAAAGATGCCAGCGCAAATTCCTTCTGTCAGTTTGCAGGGTTCCCTTGGGGCTTTCAGGGCAGTACAGGTTTGACGTGGGGGCAGGTTGGGTCTGGGACACACCATTTTTCGTTCCGATTTTTTGGAAGCTGCCGGGCACTCGGGGCCACAGGCCCCTGGAGAAAAAGACCT
Organism: Anomalospiza imberbis; assembly: GCF_031753505.1. Lineage (NCBI taxonomy): Eukaryota > Metazoa > Chordata > Aves > Passeriformes > Viduidae > Anomalospiza > Anomalospiza imberbis. The sequence continues at coordinate 10,571 of NW_027099422.1, forward strand.
GCCTTTTTACCTCAGAAAGAAAAGTTGCCATCCCAGGTTCCTTCTGTCAGTTTGTAGGGTTCCCTTGGGAATGTCAGGGCAGCAGAGGTTTGAGGTGGGGGCAGGTTGGGTCTGGAACACATCCTTAACCGTTCAGATTTGTTGGAGGCGTTTGGCCACTCAGGGCCACAGGCCACTGGAGACAATAACCGGCCATTTTCCCTGGGAAAGAAAACTTGCCAGCCCAGGTTCCTGCTGTCAGTTTGTAGGGTTCCCTTGGGACTGTCAGGGCAGCACAGGGTTGAGGTGGGGGCAGGTTGGGTCTGACACATATCCTTGTTCCTTTGGATTTTTTGGAGGCGTCCAGCCACTCAGGATCACAGACCCCACTAGACAAAGACCTGCCTTTTTCCCTGAAAAGGAAAAGTGGTCAGCCGAGATTCCTGATGTCAGTTTGTGGGGTTCCCTTGGGAATTTCAGCGCAGCAGAGAGTTGAGGTTGGGGATGTTTGGTCCTGCACAAGTCCTGCTTTGTTTGAATTTTTTGGAGGCGTCTTGCCACTTAGGACCGCAGACAGCTGGAGACAAAGAGTGGGCCATTTTCCCTGGGAAAGTAAAGTGGTCAGCCCATGTTCCTTCTATCAGTTTGTAGGGTTTCCTAGGGAGTGTCAGGGCAGCAGAGGTTATATGTAGGGGCAGGTTTGGTCTGGGTCACATCCTTATTCGTTTGGAATTTCTGGAGGCGTCTGGCAACTCTGGGCCACAGATCCCTGGACACAAAAACTGGCCCTTTTCCCTGAGAATGAAAAGTGGCCAGCGCAAATTCCTGCAGTCAGTTTGTAGGGCTCCCTTGGGACTGTCAGGGCAGCACAGGGTCGAGGGTGGGGCATGTTTGGTCCTGCACATATCCTGCTTTTTTGAATTTTTTGGAGGCGTCCGGCCACTCTGGGCCACAGGTCCCTGGAGTCAAAGACCGGCCCTTTTCCCTGGGAAAGAAAAGTGGTCAGCCCAGCTTCCGGATGTCAGTTTTTAGAGTTCCCTTGGGACTGTCAGGGCAGCAGATGTTTGAGGTGGGGGCAGGTTGGGTCTGGAACACATCCTTAACCGTTTCGCTTTTTTGGCGGCGTCTGGCAACTCTGGGCCACAGATCCCTGGACACATAGACTGGCCCTTTTCCCTGTGATAGAAAAGTTGGAAACCCAGGTTGCTGCTGTCAGTTTGTAGGGTTCCCTTGGGACTGTCAGGGCAGCAGAGGTTTGAGGTGGGGGCAGGTTGGGTCTGGGATACATCCTTAACCTTTCAGATTTTTTGGAGGCGTCTGGCCACTCTGGGCCACAGATGCCTGGACACAAAGACTGGCCCTTTTCCCTGTGAAAGAAAAGTGGTCAACCCAGGTTCCTGCTGTCAGTTTGTAGGGTTCCCTTGGGGACTGTCAGGGCAGCAGAGGTTTGAGGTGGGGGGCAGGTTGGGTCTGGAACACATCCTTAACCGTTCAGATTTGTTGGAGGCGTTTGGCCACTCTGGGCCACAGGCCCCTGGAGACAATAACCGGCCCTTTTCCCTGGGAAAGAAAAGTTGGCAACCCAGGTTGCTGCTGTCAGTTTGCAGGGTTCCCTTGGGAATGTCAGGGCAGCACAGGATTGAAGTGGGGGCAGGTTGGGTCTGGGATACATCCTTAATCTTTCAGAATTTTTGGTGGCGTTTGGCCACTCAGGGCCACAGGCCCCTGGAGACAATAACCGGCCCTTTTCCCCTGGGAAAGAAAAGTTGCCAGCCCAGGTTCCTGCTGTCAGATTGTAGGGTTCCCTTGGGACTGTCAGGGCCGCACAGGATTGAAGTGGGGGCAGGTTGGGTCTGGGACACTTCCTTAACCGTTCAGATTTGTTGGAAGCGTCCAGCCACTCAGGGCTACAGGCCCCTGGAGGCAAAGACCGGCCATTTTCCCTGGGACAGAATAGTTGCCAGCCCAGGTTCCTTCTGTCAGTTTGTAGGGTTCCCTTGGGACTGTCAGGGCAGCAGAGGTTTGAGGTGGGGGCATGTTGTGTCTGGGACACATCCTTAACCTTTCAGATTTGTTGGAGGCATCCAGCCACTCAGGGCCACAGCTCCCCTGGAGACAAGACGTGGTCCTATTCCCTGGGAAAGAAACTTGCCAGCGGCAAATTCCTGCTATCAGTTTGTAGGGTTCCCTTGGGACTGTCAGGGCAGCAGATGTTTTGAGGTAGGGGCAGGTTTGGTCTGGGACACATCCTTAATCGTTCCGCTTTTTTGGAGGCGTCTGGGCCACTCTGGGCCACAGATCCCTGGACACAAAGACTGGCCATTTTCCATGTGAAAGAAAAGTGGTCAACCCAGGTTGCTGCTGTCAGTTTGTAGGGTTCCCTTGGGGACTGTCAGGGCAGCAGAGGTTTGAGGTGGGGGCAGGTTGGGTCTGGGATACATCCTTAACCTTTCAGATTTTTTGGAGGCGTTTGGCCACTCAGGGCCACAGGTCCCTGGAGACAATAACCGGCCCTTTTCCCTGGGAAAGAAAAGTTGCCAGCCCAGGTTGCTGATGTCAGTTTGTAGGGTTCCCTTGGGAATGTCAGGGCAGCACAGGATTGAAGTGGTGGCTGGTTGGGTCTGGGACACATCCTGAACCGTTCAGATTTGTTGGAGGCATCCAGCCACTCAGGGCCACAGGCCCCTGGAGGCAAAGACCGGCCATTTTCCCTGGGAAAGAATAGTTGCCAGCCCAGGTTCCTTCTGTCAGTTTGTAGGGTTCCCTTGGGACTGTCAGGGCAGCAGCGGTTTGAGGTGGGGGCATGTTGTGTCTGGGACACATCCTTAACCTTTCAGATTTGTTGGAGGCATCAATCCACTCAGGGCCACAGCTCCCTGGAGACAAGACGTGGTCCTATTCCCTGGGAAAGAAACTTGACAGCGCAAATTCCTGCTATCAGTTTGTAGGGTTCCCTTGGGACTGTCAGGGCAGCAGATGTTTGAGGTAGGGGCAGGTTTGGTCTGGGACACATCCTTAATCGTTCCGCTTTTTTGGAGGCGTCTGGCCACTCTGGGCCACAGATCCCTGGACACAAAGACTGGCCATTTTCCATGTGAAAGAAAAGTGGTCAACCCAGGTTGCTGCTGTCAGTTTGTAGGGTTCCCTTGGGACTGTCAGGGCAGCAGAGGTTTGAGGTGGGGACAGGTTGGGTCTGGGATACATCCTTAACCTTTCAGATTTTTTGGAGGCGTTTGGCCACTCAGGGCCACAGGTCCCTGGAGACAATAACCGGCCCTTTTCCCTGGGAAAGAAAAGTTGCCAGCCCAGGTTGCTGATGTCAGTTTGTAGGGTTCCCTTGGGAATGTCAGGGCAGCACAGGATTGAAGTGGGGGCAGGTTGGGTCTGGGACACATCCTGAACCATTCAGATTTGTTGGAGGCATCCAGCCACTCAGGGCCACAGGCCCCTGGAGGCAAAGACCGGCCCTTTTCCCTGGGACAGAATAGTTGCCAGCCCAAGTTCCTGGTGTCAGTTTGTAGAGTTCCCTTGGGAATATCTAGGCAGCACAGGTTTGAAGTGCGGACAGGTTGGGTCTGACAAATATCCTTTTGCGTTTCGATTTTTTGGAGGCGTCCGGCCACTCAGGCCCACAGGCCCCTGGAGACAAAGACCAGCCCTATTCTCTGGGAAAGAAAAGATGCCAGCGCAAATTCCTTCTGTCAGTTTGCAGGGTTCCCTTGGGGCTTTCAGGGCAGTAGAGGTTTGACGTGGGGGGCAGGTTGGGTCTGGGACACACCCTTTTTCGTTCCGATTTTTTGGAAGCTGCCGGGCACTCGGGGCCACAGGCCCCTGGAGAAAAAGACCTGCCTTTTTCCCTGTGTAGGAAAAGTTATCAGTCCTGGTTCCTGCTGTCAGTTTGTAGGGCTCCCTTGGGAATGTCAGGGCAGCAGAGGTTTGAGGTAGGGGCAGGTTTGGTCTGGAATGCATCCTTAACCATTCAGATTTGTTGGAGGCATCCGGCCACTCAGGGCCATAGACCCCTTGAGACAAAGACCGGCCCCTTTCCCTGGGACAGAATAGTTGCCATCCCAGGTTCCTTCTGTCAGTTTGTAGGGTTCCCGTGGAACTGTCAGGGCAGCAGAGGTTTGAGGTGGGGGCATGTTGTGTCTGGGACACATCCTTAACCTTTCAGATTTGTTGGAGGCATCCGGCCAATCAGGGCCACAGCCCCCTGGAGACAAGACGCGGTTATATTCCCTGGGAAAGAAACTTGCCAGCGCAAATTCCTGCTGTCGGTTTGTAGGGTTCCCTTGGGACTGTCAGGGCAGCAGATGTTTGTGGTAGGGGCAGGTTTGGTCTGGGACACATCCTTAATCGTTCCGCTTTTTTGGAGGCGTCTGGCCACTCTGGGCCACAAATCCCTGGACACAAAGACTGGCCCGTTTCCCTGTGAAAGAAAAGTGGTCAACCCAGGTTGCTGCTGTCAGTTTGTAGGGTTCCCTTGGGACAGTCAGGGCAGCAGAGGTTTCAGGTGGGGGCAGGTTGGGTCTGGGATACATCCTTAATCTTTCAGATTTTTTGGAGGCGTTTGGCCACTCAGGGCCACAGGCCCCTGGAGTAAATAACCGGTCCTTTTCCCTCAGAAAGAAAAGTTGCCAGCCCGGGTTGCTGATGTCAGTTTGTAGGGTTCCCTTGGGAATGTCAGGGCAGCACAGGATTGAAGTGGGGGCAGGTTGGGTCTGGGACACATCCTTAATCTTTCAGATTTTTTGGAGGCGTTTGGCCACTCAGGGCCACAGGCCCCTGGAGACAATAACCGGCCCTTTTCCCTGGGAAAGAAAAGTTGCCAGCCCAGGTTCCTGCTGTCAGATTGTAGGGTTCCCTTGGGACTGTCAGGGCCGCACAGGATTGAAGTGGGGGCAGGTTGGGTCTGGGACACTTCCTTAACCGTTCAGATTTGTTGGAAGCGTCCAGCCACTCAGGGCTACAGGCCCCTGGAGGCAAAGACTGGCCATTTTCCCTGGGACAGAATAGTTGCCAGCCCAGGTTCCTTCTGTCAGTTTGTAGGGTTCCCTTGGGACTGTCAGGGCAGCACAGGTTTGAGGTGGGGGCATGTTGTGTCTGGGACACATCCTTAACCTTTCAGATTTGTTGGAGGCATCCAGCCACTCAGGGCCACAGCTCCCTGGAGACAAGACGTGGTCCTATTCCCTGGGAAAGAAACTTGACAGCGCAAATTCCTGCTATCAGTTTGTAGGGTTCCCTTGGGACTGTCAGGGCAGCAGATGTTTGAGGTAGGGGCAGGTTTGGTCTGGGACACATCCTTAATCGTTCCGCTTTTTTGGAGGCGTCTGGCCACTCTGGGCCACAGATCCCTGGACACAAAGACTGGCCCTTTTCCATGTGAAAGAAAAGTGGTCAACCCAGGTTGCTGCTGTCAGTTTGTAGGGTTCCCTTGGGACTGTCAGGGCAGCAGAGGTTTGAGGTGGGGACAGGTTGGGTCTGGGATACATCCTTAATCATTCAGATTTTTTGGAGGCGTTTGGCCACTCAGGGCCACAGGCCCCTGGAGACAATAACCGGTCCTTTTCCCTGGGAAAGAAAAGTTGCCAGCCCAGGTTGCTGATGTCAGTTTGTAGGGTTCCCGTGGGAATGTCAGGGCAGCACAGGATTGAAGTGGGGGCAGGTTGGGTCTGGGACACATCCTGAACCGTTCAGATTTATTGGAGGCATCCAGCCACTCAGGGCCACAGGCCCCTGGAGGCAAAGACCGGCCCTTTCCCCTGGGACAGAATAGTTGCCAGCCCAAGTTCCTGGTGTCAGTTGGTAGAGTTCCCTTGGGAATATCTAGGCAGCACAGGTTTGAAGTGCGGACAGGTTGGGTCTGACAAATATCCTTTTGCATTTGGATTTTTTGGAGGCATCCGGCCACTCAGGCCCACAGGCCCCTGGAGACAAAGACCGGCCCTTTTCTCTGGGAAAGAAAAGATGCCAGCGCAAATTCCTTCTGTCAGTTTGCAGGGTTCCCTTGGGGCTTTCAGGGCAGTAGAGGTTTGACGTGGGGGCAGGTTGGGTCTGGGACACACCATTTTTCGTTCCGATTTTTTGGAAGCTGCCGGGCACTCGGGGCCACAGGCCCCTGGAGAAAAAGACCTGCCTTTTTCCCTGTGTAGGAAAAGTTATCAGTCCTGGTTCCTGCTGTCAGTTTGTAGGGCTCCCTTGAGACTGTCAGGGCAGCACGGGTTTGAGGTGGGTGTATATTTGGCCCTGCACATATCCTGCTTTGTATGAATATTTTGGAGGCGTCCGGCCACTCAGGACCGCAGGCCTCTGGAGACAAAGACTGGCCTTTTTCCCTGGGAAAGAAAAATGGCCAGCCCAGGTTCCTGCTGTCAGTTTGTAGGGTTCCCTTGGGACTGTCAGGGCAGCACAGGGTTGAGATGGGGGCAGGTTGGGTCTGACACATATCCTTGTTCCTTTGGATTTTTTGGAGGCGTCCGGCCTTTTTCCCTGAAAAGGAAAAGTGGTCAGCCGAGATTCCTGATGTCAGTTTGTGGGGTTCCCTTGGGAATTTCAGCGCAGCAGAGTGTTGAGGTTGGGGCATGTTTGGTCCTGCACATGTCCTGCTTTGTTTGAAATTTTTGGAGGCGTCTTGCCACTTAGGACCGCAGACAGCTGGAGACAAAGAGTGGCCATTTTCCCTGGGAAAGTAAAGTGGCCAGCCCATGTTCCTTCTATCAGTTTGTAGGGTTTCCTCGGGACTGTCAGGGCAGCAGAGGTTATATGTAGGGGCAGGTTTGGTCTGGGACACATCCTTAATCGCTCCGATTTTTTGGAGGCGTCTGGCCACTCTGGGCCACAGATCCCTGGACACAAAGACTGGCCCTTTTCCCTGAGAATGGAAAGTGGCCAGCGCAAATTCCTGCTGTCAGTTTTTAGGGCTCCCTTGGGACTGTCAGGGCAGCACAGGTTTTAGGCGGGTGTATGTTTGGCCCTGCACGTATCCTGCCTTGTTTGAATATTTTGGAGGCGTCCGGCCACTCAGGACCGCAGGCCTCTGGAGACAAAGACTGGCCATTTTTACTGGGAAAGAAAAGTTGAACGCCCAGGTTGCTGATGTCAGTTTGTAAAGGTTTCTTTGGGACTGTCAGGCCAGCACAGGTTTGAAGTGGGGGCAGGTTGGGTCTGACACATATCCTTTTGCGTTTCTATTTTTGGAGGCGTCCGGCGACTCAGGGCCAATGATCCCTTGAGACAAAGACTGGCCTTTTTCCAAAAAAAAAAAAAAATTATGCCAGCCCAGGTTGCTGCTGTCAGTTTGTAGGGTTCCCTTGGGACTGCCAGGGTAGCAGAGGTTTGAGGTGGGGGCAGGTTGGGTCTGGGACACATCCTTAACTGTTCAGATTTTTTGGAGGCGTTTGGCCACTCAGGGCCCAAGCCCCTGGAGACAAAGACTGGCCCTTTTCCCTGGGACAGAAAAGTTGCCAGCCCAGGTTCCTTCTGTCAGTTTGTAGGGTTCCCTTGGGACTGTTAGGGCAGCACAGGTTTAAGGTGGGGGCAGGTTGGGTCTGGGACACATCCTTAACCGTCCAGATTTGTTGGAGGCATCCGGCCACTCAGGGCCACAGCCCCCTGGAGACAAGGCGTGGTCCTATTCCCTGGGAAAGAAACTTGCCAGCGCAAATGCCTGCTCTAAGTTTGTAGGATTCCCTTGGGACTGTCAGGGCAGCCCAGGGTCGAGGGTGGGGCATGTTTGGTCCTGCACATATCCTGCTTTTTTGAATTGTTGGAGGCGTCCGACCACTCAGGTCCGCAGGTCCCTGGAGACCGGCCCTTTTCCCTGAGAAAGAAAAGTGGTCAGCCCAGCTTCCGGATGTCAGTTTGTAGAGTTCCCTTGGGACTGTCAGGGCAGCAGAGGTTTGAGGTAGGGGCAGGTTTGGCCTGGGACACATCCTTAATCGTTCCGATTTTTTGGAGGCGTCTGGCCACTCTGGGCCACAGATCCCTGGACACAAAGACTGGCCCTTTTCCCTGTGAAAGAAAAGTTGGCAACCCAGGTTGCGGCTGTCAGTTTGTAGGGTTCCCTTGGGACTGTCAGGGCAGCAGAGGTTTGAGGTGGGGGCAGGTTGGGTCTGGGATACATCCTTAATCTTTCATATTTTTTGGAGGCGTTTGGCCACTCAGGGCCACAGGCCCCTGGAGACAATAACCGGCCTTTTCCCTGGGAAAGAAAAGTGGTCAGCCCAGCTTCCAGATGTCAGTTTGTAGAGTTCCCTTGGGAATGTCAGGGCAGCAGACGTTATATGTTGGGGCAGGTTGGGTCTGGAACACATCCTTAACCGTTTAGATTTGTTGGAGGCGTTTGGCCACTCAGGGCCACAGGCCCCTGGAGAAAATAACCGGCCTTTTTCCCTGGGAAAGAAAAGTTGCCAGCCCAGGTTGCTGCTGTCAGTTTGTAGGGTTCCCTTGGGGCTGTCAGGGCAGCAGATGTTTGAGGTGGGGGCAGGTTGGGTCTGGAACACATCCTTAACCGTTCTGATTTTTTGGACGCGTTTGACCACTCAGGGCCATAAGCCCCTGGAGACAATAACCGGCCCTTTCCCCTGGGAAAGAAAAGTTGCCAGGCCAGGTTGCTGATGTCAGTTTGTAGGGTTCCCTTGGGAATGTCAGGGCAGCGCAGAATTGAAGTGGGTGCAGGTTGGGGCTGGGACACATCCTTAACCGTTCAGATTTTTTGGAGGCATCCGGCCACTCAGGGCCACAGCCCCCTGGAGACAAGGCATGGTCCTATTCCCTGGGAAAGAAACTTGCCAGCGCAAATTCCTGCTGTCAGTTTGTAGGGTTCCCTTGGGACTGTCAGGGCAGCAGATGTTTGAGGTAGGGGCAGGTTTGGTCTGGGATACATCCTTAATCGTTCTGCTTTTTTGGAGGCGTCTGGCCACTCTGGGCCACAGATTACTGGACACAAAGACTGGCTCTTTTCCCTCAGAAAGAAAACTTACCAGCCCAGGATGCTGCTGTCAGTTTGTAGGGTTCCCTTGGGACTGTCAGGGCAGCACAGGTTTTAGGCAGGTGTATGTTTGGCCCTGCACGTATCCTGCTTTGTTTGAATTTTTTGGAGGCGTCCGGCCACTCAGGACCGCAGGCCTCTGGACACAAAGACTGGCCATTTTCCCTCGGAAAGAAAAGTTGCCAGCCCAGGTTCCTTCTGTCAGTTTGTAGGGTTCCCTTGGGGCTGTCAGGGCAGCAGAGGTTTGAGGTAGGGGCAGGTTTGGTCTGGGACACATCCTTAATCGCTCCGCTTTTTTGGAGGCGTCTGGCCACTCAGGGCCATAAGCCCCTGGAGAAAAAGACCGGACCTTTCCCTGGGAAAGAAAAGTTGCCAGGCCAGGTTGCTGATGTCAGTTTGTAGGGTTCCCTTGGGAATGTCAGGGCAGCACAGAATTGAAGTGGGGGCAGGTTTGGTCTGGGACCCATCCTTAACCGTTCAGATTTGTTGGAGGCATCCAGCCACTCAGGGCCACAGGCCCCTGGACACAAAAACTGGTCCTTTTCCCTGAGAATGAAAAGTGGCCAGCGCAAATTCCTGCTGTCAGTTTGTAGGGTTCCCTTGGGACTGTCAGGGCAGCACAGGGTCGAGGGTGGGGCATGTTTGGTCCTGCACATATCCTGCTTTTTTGAAATTTTTGGAGGCCTCCGACCACTCAGGTCCGCAGGTCCCTGGAGTCAAAGACCGGCCCTTTTCCCTGAGAAAGAAAAGTGGTCAGCCCAGCTTCCGGATGTCAGTTTGTAGAGTTCCCTTGGGACTGTCAGGGCAGCAGATGTTTGAGGTAGGGGCAGGTTTGGTCTGGGACACATCCTTAATCGTTCCGCTTTTTTGGAGGCGTCTGGCCACTCTCGGCTACAGGCCCCTGGACACAAAGACTGGCCCTTTTCCCTCAGAAAGAAAACTTACCAGCCCAGGATGCTGCTGTCAGTTTGTAGGGTTCCCTTGCGACTGTCAGGGCAGCAGAGGTTTGAGGTGGGGGCAGGTTGGGTCTGGGATACATCCCTAATCGTTCATATTTTTTGGAGGCGTTTGGCCACTCAGGGCCACAGGCCCCTGGAGACAAAGACCGGCCCTTTTCCCTGGGACAGAATAGTTGCCAGCCCAGGATGCTGCTGTCAGTTTGTAGGGCTCCCTTGGGACTGTCAGGGCAGCACAGGTTTGAGGTTGGTGTATGTTTGGCCCTGCACGTATCCTGCTTTTTTGAATTTTTTGGAGGCGTCCGACCACTCAGGTCCACAGGTCCCTGGAGTCAAAGACCGGCCTTTTTCCCGGAGAAAGAAAAGTGGTCAGCCCAGCTTCCGGATGTCAGTTTGTAGAGTTCCCTTGGGACTGTCAGGGCAGCAGATGTTTGAGGTAGGGGCAGGTTTGATCTGGGACACATCCTTAATCGTTCCGCTTTTTTGGAGGCGTCTGGCCACTCCGGGCCACTGATCCCTGGACACAAAGACCGGCCCTTTTTCCCAGAGAAAAAAAAAAGTGGCCAGCCCAGGTTCCTGCTGTCACTTTGTAGGGTTCCCTTGGGACTGTCAGGGCAGCACAGGGTTGAGGTGGGGGCAGGTTGGGTCTGACACATATCCTTGTTCCTTTGGATTTTGTGGAGGCGTCCGGCCACTCAGGCCCACAGACCCCACTAGACAAAGACCTGCCTTTTTCTCTGAAATGGAAAAGTGGTCAGCCGAGACTCCTTCTGTCAGTTTGTGGGGTTCCCTTGGGAATTTCAGGGCAGCCCAGGGTTGAGGTTGGGGCATGTTTGGTCCTGCACATGTCCTGCTTTGTTTGAATTTTTTGGAGGCGTCTGGCCACTCAGGGCCACAGGCCCCTGGAGACAAAGACTGGCCATTTTCCCTGGAAAAGAAAAGGGGCTAGCTTAGGTTCCTTCTATCAGTTTGTAGGGTTTCCTAGGGAGTGTCAGGGCAGCAGAGGTTATATGTAGGGGCAATTTGGGTCTGGGACACATCCTTAATCTTTCAGATTTTTTGGAGGCATTTGGCCATTCAGGGCCACAGGCCCCTGGAGACAAAACCGGCCCTTTTCCCTGGGAAAGAAAAGTTGCCAGCCCAGGTTCCTGCTGTCAGTTGATAGAGTTCCCTTGGGAATATCTAGGTAGAACAGGTTTGAGGTGGGGACAGGTTGGGTCTGACACATATCCTTTTTAATCTGGATTTTTTGGAGGCGTCTGTATACTCAGGGCCAATGATCCCTTGAGACAAAGACTGGCCTTTTTCCCCGAGAAAAAAAAAGTGGCCAGCCCAGGTTCCTGCTGTCACTTTGTAGGGTTCCCTTGGGACTATCAGGGCAGCACAGGATTGAGGTGGGGGCAGGTTGGGTCTGACACATATCCTTGTTCCTTTGGATTTTTTGGAGGCGTCCGGCAACTCAGGCCCACAGACCCCACTAGACAAAGACCTGCCTTTTTGTCTGAAAAGGAAAAGTGGTCAGCCGAGATTCCTGATGACAGTTTGTGGGGTTCCCTTGGGAATTTATGGGCAGCCCAGGGTTGAGGTTGGGGCATGTTTGGTCCTGCACATGTCCTGCTTTGTTTGAATTTTTTGGAGGCGTCTGGCCACTCAGGACCGCAGACCCCTGGAGACAAAGACTGGCCATTTTCCCTGGAAAAGAAAAGGGGCCAGCCCAGGTTCCTTCTATCAGTTTGTAGGGTTCCCTTGGGACTGTCAGGGCAGCAGAAATTATATGTAGGGGCAGGTTTGGTCTGGGACACATCCTTAATCGTTCCGATTTTTTGGAGGCGTCCGGCCACTCCGGGCCAATGATCCCTGGACACAAAGACTGGCCCTTTTCCCTGGGAAAGAAAACTTGCCAGCCCAGGATGCTGATGTCAGTTTGTAGGGTTCCCTTGGGACTGTCAGGGCAGCAGAGGTTTGAGGTGGGGGCAGGTTGGGTCTGGGACACATCCTTAATCTTTCAGATTTTTTGGAGGCGTTTGGCCACTCTGGGCCACAGGCCTCTGGAGACAATAACCGACCCTTTTCCCTCAGAAAGAAAAGTTGCCAGCCCAGGTTGCTGATGTCAGTTTGTAGGGTTCCTTTGGGACTGTCAGGGCAGCAGAGGTTTGAGGTGGGGGGAGGTTGGGTCTGGAACACATGCTTAACCGATTCAGATTTGTTGGAGGCATCTGGCCACTCAGGGCCACAGGCCCCTGGAGAAAAAAACCGGCCCTTTTCCCTCAGTTAGAAAAGTTGCCATCACAGGTTCCTTCTGTCAGTTTGTAGGGTTCCCGTGGAACTGTCAGGGCAGCAGAGGTTTGAGGTGGGGGCAGGTTGGGTCTGGAACACATCCTTAACCGTTCAGATTTGTTGGAGGCGTTTGGCCACTCTGGGCCACAGGCCTCTGGAGACAATAACCGACCCTTTTCCCTCAGAAAGAAAAGTTGCCAGCCCAGGTTGCTGATGTCAGTTTGTAGGGTTCCTTTGGGACTGTCAGGGCAGCAGAGGTTTGAGGTGGGGGGAGGTTGGGTCTGGAACACATGCTTAACCGATTCAGATTTGTTGGAGGCATCTGGCCACTCAGGGCCACAGGCCCCTGGAGAAAAAAACCGGCCCTTTTCCCTCAGTAAGAAAAGTTGCCATCCCAGGTTCCTTCTGTCAGTTTGTAGGGTTCCCGTGGAACTGTCAGGGCAGCAGAGGTTTGAGGTGGGGGGCAGGTTGGGTCTGGAACGCATCCTTAACCGTTCAGATTTGTTGGAGGCGTTTGGCCACTCAGGGCCATAAGCCCCTGGAGACAAGGCGTGGCCCTTTTCCCTGGCACAGAATAGTTGCCAGCCCAGGTTCCTGCTGTCAGTTGATAGAGTTCCCTTGAGAATATCTAGGTAGCACAGGTTTGAAGAGGGGACAGGCTGGGCCTTACACATATCCTTGTTCATTTCTATTTTTTGGAGGCATCCGGCCACTCAGGGCCAATGATCCCTTGAGACAAAGACTGGCCTTTTTCCCCGAGAAAAAAAAAGTGGCCAGCCCAGGTTCCTTCTATCAGTTTGTATGGTTCCCTTGGGACTGTCAGGGCAGCACAGCTCGAGGGTGGGGCATGTTTGGTCTGGGACACATCCTTAATCGTTCCGATTTTTTGGAGGCGTCCGGCCACTCCGGGCCACAGATCCCTGGACACAAAGACTGGCCCTTTTTCCCAGAGAAAAAAAAAAGTGGCCAGCCCAGGTTCCTGCTGTCAGTTTGTAGGGTTCCCTTGGGACTGTCAGGGCAGCATAGGGTTGAGGTGGGGGCAGGTTGGGTCTGACACAAATCCTTGTTCCTTTGGATTTTTTGGAGGCGTCCGGCCACTCAGGCCCACAGACCCCACTAGACAAAGACCTGCCTTTTTCTCTGAAAAGGAAAAGTGGTCAGCCAAGATTCCTGATGACAGTTTGTGGGGTTCCCTTGGGAATTTCAGGGCAGTTCAGGGTTGAGGTTGGGGCATGTTTGGTCCTGCACATGTCCTGCTTTTTTTGAATATTTTGGAGGCGTCTGGCCACTCAGGACCGCAGACCCCTGGAGACAAAGACTGGCCATTTCCCTGGAAATGAAAAGTGGCCAGCCCAGGTTCCTTCTATCAGGTTGTAGGGTTTCCTAGGGACTGTCAGGGCAGCAGAGGTTATATGTAGGGGCAGGTTTGGTCTGGGACACATCCTTAATCTTTCAGATTTGTTGGAGGCATCCAGCCACTCAGGGCCACAGGCCCATGGAGACAAGGCGTGGCCCTTTTCCCAAAGACAGAATAGTTTCCAGCCGAGGTTCCTGCTGCCAGTTGATTGAGATCCCTTGAGAATATCTAGGTAGCACAGGTTTGAAGAGGGGACAGGTTGGGTCTGACACATATCCTTTTTCGTTTGGATTTTTTGGAGGCGTCCGGCAACTCAGGCCCACAGACCCCACTAGACAAAGACCTGCCTTTTTCTCTGAAAAGGAAAAGTGGTCAGCTGAGATTCCTGATGACAGTTTGTGGGGTGCCCTTGGGAATTTCAGGGCAGTTCAGGGTTTAGGTTGGGGCATGTTTGGTCCTGCACATGTCCTGCTTTGTTTGAATTTTTTGGAGGCGTCTGGGCCACTCAGGACCGCAGACCCCTGGAGACAAAGACTGGCCATTTTCCCGGGGAAAGAAAAGGGGCCAGCCCAGGATGCTGCTGTCAGTTTGTAGGGTTTCCTAGGGACTGTCAGGGCAGCAGAGGTTATATGTAGGGGCAGGTTGGGTCTGGGACACATCCTTAATCGTTCCGATTTGTTGGAGGCGTCCGGCCACTCCGGGCCACAGATCCCTGGACACAAAGACTGGCCCTTTTCCCTGGGAAAGAAAACTTGCCAGCCCAGGATGCTGATGTCAGTTTGTAGGGTTCCCTTGGGACTGTCAGGGCAGCAGAGGTTTGAGGTGGGGACAGGTTGGGTCTGGGCCACATCCTTAATCTTTCAGATTTTTTGGAGGCATTTGGCCACTCAGGGCCACAGGCCTCTGGAGACAATAACCGACCCTTTTCCCTCAGAAAGAAAAGTTGCCAGCCCAGGTTCCTTCTGTCAGTTTGTAGGGTTCCCTTGGGACTGCCAGGGCAGCAGAGGTTTGAGGAGGGCAGGTTGGGTCTGGAACACATCCTTAACCGATTCAGATTTGTTGGAGGCATCTGGCCACTCAGGGCCACAGGCCCCTGGAGAAAAAAACCGGCCCTTTTCCCTCAGTAAGAAAAGTTGCCAGGCCAGGTTCCTTCTGTCAGTTTGTAGGGATCCCTTGGGACTGTCAGGGCAGCAGAGGTTTGAGGTGGGGGCAGGTTTGGTCTGGAACGCATCCTTAACCGCTCAGATTTGTTGGAGGCATCTGGCCACTCAGGGCCATAAGCCCCTGGAGACAAGGCATGGCCCTTTTCCCTGGCACAGAATAGTTGCCAGCCCAGGTTCCTGCTGTCAGTTGATAGAGTTCCCTTGGGAATATCTAGGTAGCACAGGTTTGAAGAGGGGACAGGTTGGGTCTGACACATATCCTTGTTCGTTTCTATTTTTTGGAGGCGTCCGGCCTCTCAGGGCCAATGATCCCTTGAGACAAAGACTGGCCTTTTTCCCCGAGAAAAAAAAAGTGGCCAGCCCTGGTTCCTGCTGTCAGTTTGTAGGGTTCCCTTGGGACTGTCAGGGCAGCACAGGGTTGAAGTGGTGGCAGGTTGGGTCTGACACATATCCTTGTTAGTTTGGATTTTTTGGAGGCGTCCTGATGCTCAGGGCCAATGATCCCTTGAGACAAAGACTGGCCTTTTTCCCAGAGAAAAAAAAAAAAGTGGCCAGCCCAGGTTCCTGCCGTCAGTATGTACGGGTTCCTTGGGACTATCAGGGCAGCACAGGATTGAGGTGGGGGCAGGTTGGGTCTGACACATATCCTTGTTCCTTTGGATTTTTTGGAGGCGTCCGGCAACTCAGGCCCACAGACCCCACTAGACAAAAACCTGCCTTTTTCTGTGAAACGGAAAAGTGGTCAGCCAAGATTCCTGATGACAGTTTGTGGGGTTCCCTTGGGAATTTATGGGCAGCCCAGGGTTGAGGTTGGGGCATGTTTGGTCCTCCACATGTCCTGCTTTGTTTGAATTTTTTGGAGGCGTCTGGCCACTCAGGGCCACAGGCCCCTGGAGACAAAGACTGGCCATTTTCCCTGGGAAAGATAAGTTGGCAACCCATGTTCCTTCTATCAGTTTGTAGGGTTTCCTAGGGACTGTCAGGGCAGCAGAGGTTATATGTAGGGGCAGGTTGGGTCTGGGACACATCCTTAATCTTTCAGTTTTTTTTGGAGGCGTTTGGCCACTCAGGGCCAAAGGCCCCTGGAGACAAAGACCGGCCCTTTTCCCTCAGAAAGAATTATTGCCAGCCCAGGTTCCTGCTGTCAGTTGATAGAGTTCCCTGGGAATATCTAGGTAGCACAGGTTTGAAGAGGGGACAGGTTGGGTCTGACACATATCCTTGTTCGTTTCTATTTTTTGGAGGCGTCCGGCGACTCAGGGCCAATGATCCCTTGAGACAAAGACCAGCCTTTTTCCCGAGAAAAAAAAAGTGGCCAGCCCAGGTTCCTGCTGTCAGTTTGTAGGGTTCCCTTGGGACTGTCAGGGCAGCAGATGTTTGAGGTAGGGGCAGGTTTGGTCTGGGACACATCCTCAATCGTTCCGAATTTTTCGAGGCGTCCTGCCACTCCGGGCCACAGATCCCCGGAGTCAAAGACTGGCCTTTTTCCCTGGGAAAGAAAAGTTGCCAGCCCAGGAAGCTGATGTCAGTTTGTAGGGTTCCCTTGGGACTGTCAGGGCAGCAGAGGTTTGAGGTGGGGGCAGGTTGGGTCTGGAATGCATCCTTAACCATCAGATTTGTTGGAGGCATCCGGCCACTCAGGGCAATAAGCCCCTGGAGACAAAGACCGCCCTTTTCCCTGGACAGAATAGTTGCCAGCCCAGGTTCCTTCTGTCAGTTTGTAGGGTTCCCATGGAACTGTCAGGGAAGCACAGTTTTGAGGTGGGGGCATGTTGTGTCTGGGACACATCCTTAACCTTTCAGATTTGTTGGAGGCATCCGGCCACTCAGGGCCACAGCCCCCTGGAGACAAGGACGTGGTCCTATTACCTGGGAAAGAAACTTGCCAGCGCAAATTCCTGCTGTCAGTTTGTAGGGTTCCCTTGGGACTGTCAGGGCAGCAGATGTTTGAGGTAGGGGCAGGTTTGGTCTGGGACACATCCTTAATCGTTCCGCTTTTTTGGAGGCGTCTGGCCACTCTGGGCCACAGATCCCTGGACACAAAGACTGGCCCTTTTCCCCTGTGAAAGAAAAGTGGTCAACCCAGGCTGCTGCTGTCAGTTTGTAGGGTTCCCTTGGGACAGTCAGGGCAGCAGAGGTTTGAGGTGGGGGCAGGTTGGGTCTGGGGTGCATCCTAATCTTTCAGATTTTTTGGAGGCGTTTGGCCACTCAGGGCCACAGGCCCCTGGAGTAAATAACCGGTCCTTTTCCCTGGGAAAGAAAAGTTGCCAGCCCAGGTTGCTGATGTCAGTTTGTAGGGTTCCCTTGGGAATGTCAGGGCAGCACAGGATTGAAGTGGGGGCAGGTTGCGTCTGGGACACATCCTGAACCGTTCAGATTTGTTGGAGGCATCAAGCCACTCTGGGCCACAGGCCCCTGGAGGCAAAGACCGGCCCTTTTCCCTGGGACAGAATAGTTGCCAGCCCAAGTTTCTGGTGTCAGTTGGTAGAGTTCCTTTGGGAATATCTAGGCAGCACAGGTTTGAAGTGCGGACAGGTTGGGTCTGACACATATCCTTTTGCGTTTGGATTTGTTGGAGGCATCCGGCCACTCAGGCCCACAGGCCCCTGGAGACAATGACCGGCCTTTTCTCTGGGAAAAACAAGATGCCAGCGCAAATTCCTTCTGTCAGTTTGAAGGGTTTCCCTTGGGGCATTCAGGGCAGTACAGGTTTGACGTGGGGGCAGGTTGGGTCTGGGACACACCCTTTTTCGTTCCGATTTTTTGGAAGCTGCCGGGCACTCGGGGCAACAGGCCCCTGGAGAAAAAGACCTGCCTTTTTCCCTCAGAAAGAAAAGTTGCCATCCCAGGTTCCTTCTGTCAGTTTGTAGGGTTCCCTTGGGAATGTCAGGGCAGCACAGGTTTGAGGTGGGGGCAGGTTGGGTCTGGAACACATCCTTAACCGTTCAGATTTGTTGGAGGCGTTTGGCCACTCAGGGCCACAGGCCACTGGAGACAATAACCGGCCCTTTTCCCTGGGAAAGAAAACTTGCCAGCCCAGGTTCCTGCTGTCAGTTTGTAGGGTTCCCTTGGGACTGTCAGGGCCGCACAGGGTTGAGGTGGGGGCAGGTTGGGTCTGACACATATCCTTGTTCCTTTGGATTTTTTGGAGGCATCCAGCCACTCAGGATCACACACCCCACTAGACAAAGACCTGCCTTTTTCCCTGAAAAGGAAAAGTGGTCAGCCGAGATTCCTGATGTCAGTTTGTGGGGTTCCCTTGGGAATTTCAGTGCAGCAGAGAGTTGAGGTTGGGGCATGTTTGGTCCTGCAAAAGTCCTGCTTTGTTTGAATTTTTTGGAGGCGTCTTGCCACTTAGGGACCGCAGACAGCTGGAGACAAAGAGTGGCCATTTTCCCTGGGAAAGTAAAGTGGTCAGCCCATGTTCCTTCTATCAGTTTGTAGGGTTTCCTAAGGAGTGTCAGGGCAGCAGAGGTTATATGTAGGGGCAGGTTTGGTCTGGGACACATCCTTATTCTTTTGGAATTTCTGGAGGCGTCTGGCCACTCTGGGCCACAGATCCCTGGACACAAAAACTGGCCCTTTTCCCTGAGAATGAAAAGTGGCCAGCGCAAATTCCTGCTGTCAGTTTGTAGGGCTCCCTTGGGACTGACAGGGCAGCACAGGGTCGAGGGTGGGGCATGTTTGGTCCTGCACATATCCTGCTTTTTTGAATTTTTTGGAGGCGCCGGGCCACTCTGGGCCACAGGTCCCTGGAGTCAAAGACCGGCCCTTTTCCCTGTGAGAGAAAAGTGGTCAGCCCAGGTTGCTGCTGTCCGTTTGTAGGGTTCCCTTGGGACTGTCAGGGCAGCAGATGTTTGAGGTGGGGGCAGGTTGGGTCTGGAACACATCCTTAACCATTTCGCTTTTTTGGCGGCGTCTGGCCACTCTGGGCCACAGATCCCTGGACACAAAGACTGGCTATTTTCCATGTGAAAGAAAAGTGGTCAACCCATGTTGCTGCTGTCAGTTTGTAGGGTTCCCTTGGGACTGTCAGGGCAGCAGATGTTTGGGGTGGGGATAGGTTGGGTCTGGGATACATCCTTAACCTTTCAGATTTTTTGGAGGCGTTTGGCCACTCAGGGCCACAGGCCCCTGGAGACAATAACCGGCCCTTTTCCCTGGGAAAGAAAAGTTGCCAGCCCAGGATGCTGATGTCAGTTTGTAGGGTTCCCTTGGGAATGTCAGGGCAGCAGAGGTTTGAGGTGGGGGCAGGTTGGGTCTGGGGTGCATCCTTAATCTTTCAGATTTTTTGGAGGCGTTTGGCCACTCAGGGGCCACAGGCCCCTGGAGGCAAAGACCGGCCTTTTTCCCTGGGACAGAATAGTTGCCAGCCCAAGTTCCTGGTGTCAGTTGGTAGAGTTCCCTTGGGAATATCTAGGCAGCACAGTTGGTAGAGTTCCCTTGGGAATATCTAGGCAGCACAGGTTTGAAGTGCGGACAGGTTGGGTCTGACAAATATCCTTTTGCGTTTCGATTTTTTGGAGGCGTCCGGCCACTCAGGCCCACAGGACCCTGGAGACAAAGACCAGCCCTATTCTCTGGGAAAGAAAAGGTGCCAGCGCAAATTCCTTCTGTCTGTTTGAAGGGTTCCCTTGGGGCTTTCAGGGCAGTACAGGTTTGACGTGGGGGCAGGTTGGGTCTGGGACACACCCTTTTTCGTTCCGATTTTTTGGAAGCTGCCGGGCACTCGGGGCCACAGGCCCCTGGAGAAAAAGACCTGCCTTTTTCCCTGTGTAGGAAAAGTTATCAGTCCTGGTTCCTGCTGTCAGTTTGTAGGGCTCCCTTGGGACTGTCAGGGCAGCACCGGTTTGAGGTGGATGTATATTTGGCCCTGCACGTATCCTGCTTTGTTTGAATATTTTGGAGGCGTCCGGCCACTCAGGACCGCAGGCCTCTGGAGACAAAGACTGGCCTTTTTCCCTGGGAAAGAAAAATGGCCAGCCCAGGTTCCTGCTGTCAGTTTGTAGGGTTCCCTTGGGACTGTCAGGGCAGCACAGGATTGAGATGGGGGCAGGTTGGGTCTGACACATATCCTTGTTCCTTTGGATTTTTTGGAGGCGTCCGGCCACTCAGCCTCACAGACCCCACTAGACAAAGACCTGCCTTTTTCTCTGAAAAGGAAAAGTGGTCAGCCGAGATTCCTGATGTTAGTTCGTGGGGTTCCCTTGGGAATTTCAGCGCAGCAGAGTGTTGAGGTTGGGGCATGTTTGGTCCTGCACATGTCCTGCTTTGTTTGAAATTTTTGGAGGCGTCTTGCCACTTAGGACCGCAGACAGCTGGAGACAAAGAGTGGCCATTTTCCCTGGGAAAGTAAAGTGGCCAGCCCATGTTCCTTCTATCAGTTTGTAGGGTTTCCTCGGGACTGTCAGGGCAGCAGAGGTTATATGTAGGGGGCAGGTTTGGTCTGGGACACATCCTTAATCGCTCCGATTTTTTGGAGGCGTCTGGCCACTCTGGGCCACAGATCCCTGGACACAAAGACTGGCCCTTTTCCCTGAGAATGGAAAGTGGCCAGCGCAAATTCCTGCTGTCAGTTTGTAGGGCTCCCTTGGGACTGTCAGGGCAGCACAGGGTCGAGGGTGGGGCATGTTTGGTCCTGCACATATCCTGCTTTTTTGAATTTTTTGGAGGCGTCCGGCCACTCAGGTCGGCAGGTCCCTGGAGTCAAAGACCGGCCCTTTTCCCTGTGAAAGAAAAGTGGTCAGCCCAGCTTCCGGATGTCAGTTTGTAGAGTTCCCTTGGGACTGTCAGGGCAGCAGATGTTTGAGGTGGGGCAGGTTGGGTCTGGAACACATCCTTAACCGTTCAGATTTGTTGGAGGCGTTTGGCCACTCTGGGCCACAGAGCCCTGGACACAAAGACTGGCCCTTGTCCCTGGGAAAGAAAAGTTGGCAACCCAGGTTGCTGCTGTCAGTTTGTAGAGTTCCCTTGGGGACTGTCAGGGCAGCAGAGGTTTGAGGTAGGGGCAGGTTTGGTCTGGGACACATCCTTAATTGTTCCCCTTTTTTGGCGGTGTCTGGCAACTCTGGGCCACAGATCCCTGGACACATAGACTGGCCCTTTTCCCTGTGATAGAAAAGTTGGCAACCCAGGTTGCTGCTGTCAGTTTGTAGGGTTCCCTTGGGAATGTCAGGGCAGCACAGGTTTGAGGTGGGGACATGTTGGGTCTGGGATACATCCTTAATCTTTCAGAATTTTTGGAGGCGTCTGGCCACTCTGGGCCACAGATCCCTGGACACAAAGACTGGCCCTTTTCCCTGGGAAAGAAAAGTTGGCAACCCAGGTTGCTGCTGTCAGTTTGTAGGGTTCCCTTGGGACTGTCGGGGCAGCAGAGGTTTGAGGTGGGGGCAGGTTGGGTCTGGGATACATCCTTAATCTTTCAGATTTTTTGGAGGCGTCTGGCCACTCTGGGCCACAGATCCCTGGACACAAAGACCGGCCCTTTTCCCTGGGAAAGAAAAGTTGGCAACCCAGGTTGCTGCTGTCAGTTTGTAGGGTTCCCTTGGGACTGTCAGGGCAGCAGAGGTTTGAGGTAGGGGGTTGGTTGGGTCTGGGATACATACTTAATCGTTCGGATTTTTTGGAGGCGTTTGGCGACTCAGGGCCACAGACCCCTGGAGACAATAACCGGCCCTTTTCCCTGGCACAGAATAGTTGCCAGCCCAGGTTCCTGCTGTCAGTTGATAGAGTTCCCTTGGGAATATCTAGGTAGCACAGGTTTCAAGAGGGGACAGGTTGGGTCTGACACATATCCTTTTTCGTTTGGAGACGTCTGGACACTCAGGGCCAATGATCCCTTGAGACAAAGACCGGCCTTTTTCCCTGAAAAAAAAAAAAAATTTGGCCAACCTAGGTTCCGGATGACAGTTTGTAGGGTTCCCTTGGGACTGTCAGGGTAGCCGAGGTTTGAGGGGGGGACAGGTTGGGTCTGGAACACATCCTTAACCGTTCAGATTTGTTGGAGGCGTTTGGCCACTCTGGGCCACAGAGCCCTGGACACAAAGACTGACCCTTTTCCCTGGGAAAGAAAAGTTGCCAGCCCAGGTTGCTGCTGTCCGTTTGTAGGGTTCCCTTGGGACTGTCAGGGCAGCAGAAGGTTTGAGGTGGGGGCAGGGTGGGTCTGGGACACATCCTTAATCGTTCAGATTTTTTGGAGGCGTTTGGCCACTCAGGGCCACAGGCCCCTGGAGACAATAACCGGCCCTTTTCCCTGGGAAAGAAAAGTTGCCAGCCCAGGATGCTGATGTCAGTTTGTAGCGTTCCCTTGGGACTGTCAGGGCCGCACAGGATTGAAGTGGGGGCAGGTTGGGTCTGGGACACATCCTTAACCGTTCAGATTTGTTGGAGACATCCAGCCACTCAGGGCCACAGGCCCCTGGAGACAAAGACCGGCCCTTTTCGCTAGGATAGAATAGTTGCCAGCCCAAGTTCCTGGTGTCAGTTGGTAGAGTTCCTTTGGGAATATCTAGGCAGCACAGGTTTGAAGTGCGGACAGGTTGGGTCTGACAAATATCCTTTTGCGTTTGGATTTTTTGGAGGCATCCGGCCACTCAGGGCCACAGGCCCCTGGAGACAAAGACCAGCCCTTTTCTCTGGGAAAGAAAAGATGCCAGCGCATATTCCTTCCGTCAGTTTGCAGGGTTCCCTTGGGGCTTTCAGGGCAGTACAGGTTTGACGTGGGGGCAGGTTGGGTCTGGGACACACCCTTTTTCGTTCCGATTTTTTGGAAGCTGCCGGGCACTCGGGGCCACAGGCCCCTGGAGAAAAAGACCTGCCTTTTTCCCTGTGTAGGAAAAGTTATCAGTCCTGGTTCCTGCTGTCAGTTTGTAGGGCTCCCTTGGGACTGTCAGGGCAGCACAGGTTTTATGCGGGTGTATGTTTGGCCCTGCACGTATCCTGCCTTGTTTGAATATTTTGGAGGCGTCCGGCCACTCAGGACCGCAGGCCTCTGGAGATAAAGACTGGCCATTTTTACTGGGAAAGAAAAGTTGAAAGCCCAGGTTGCTGATGTCAGTTTGTAAAGGTTTCTTTGGGACTGTCAGGCCAGCACAGGTTTGAAGTGGGGGCAGGTTGGGTCTGACACATATCCTTTTGCGTTTCTATTTTCGGAGGCGTCTGGCGACTCAGGGCCAATGATCCCTTGAGACAAAGACCGGCCTTTTTCCAAAAAAAAAAAAAAATTATGCCAGCCCAGGTTGCTGCTGTCAGTTTGTAGGGTTCCCTTGGGACTGTCAGGGCAGCAGAGGTTTGAGGTGGGGGCAGGTTGGGTCTGGGATACATCCTTAATCTTTCATATTTTTTGGAGGCGTTTGGCCACTCAGGGCCACAGGCCCCTGGAGACAATAACCGGCCTTTTCCCTGGGAAAGAAAAGTGGTCAGCCCAGCTTCCAGATGTCAGTTTGTAGAGTTCCCTTGGGACTGTCAGGGCAGCAGAGGTTATATGTAGGGGCAGGTTTGGGTCTGGAACACATCCTTAACCGTTTAGATTTGTTGGAGGCGTTTGGCCACTCAGGGCCACAGGCCCCTGGAGACAATAACCGGCCCTTTTCCCTGGGAAAGAAAAGTTGCCAGCCCAGGCTGCTGCTGTCAGTTTGTGGGGTTCCCTTGGGGCTGTCAGGGCAGCAGAGGTTTGAGGTGGGGGCAGGTTGGGTCTGGAACACATCCTTAACCGTTCTGATTTTTTGGACGCGTTTGGCCACACAGGGCCATAAGCCCCTGGAGACAAAGACCGGCCCTTTCCCCTGGGAAAGAAAAGTTGCCAGGCCAGGTTGCTGATGTCAGTTTGTAGGGTTCCCTTGGGAATGTCAGGGCAGCGCAGAATTGAAGTGGGGGCAGGTTGGGGCTGGGACACATCCTTAACCGTTCAGATTTGTTGGAGGCATCCGGCCACTCAGGGCCACAGCCCCCTGGAGACAAGGCATGGTCCTATTCCCTGGGAAAGAAACTTGCCAGCGCAAATTCCTGCTGTTAGTTTGTAGGGTTCCCTTGGGACTGTCAGGGCAGCACAGGTTTGACGTAGGGGCAGGTTGGGTCTGGGACAGATCCTTAATCTTTCAGATTTCTTGGAGGCATCCGGCCACTCAGGGCCACAGGACCCTGGAGACAATAACCGGCTCTTTTCCCTCAGAAAGAAAAGTTGCCATCCCAGGTTCCTTCTGTCAGTTTGTAGGGTTCCCTTGGGACTGTCAGGGCAGCAGATGTTTGAGGTAGGGGGCAGGTTTGGTCTGGGATACATCCTTAATCGTTCTGCTTTTTTGGAGGCGTCTGGCCACTCTGGGCCACAGATCACTGGACACAAAGACTGGCCCTTTTCCCTCAGAAAGAAAACTTACCAGCCCAGGATGCTGCTGTCAGTTTGTAGGGTTCCCTTGGGACTGTCAGGGCAGCACAGATTTTAGGCAGGTGTATGTTTGGCCCTGCACGTATCCTGCTTTGTTTGAATTTTTTGGAGGCGTCCGGCCACTCAGGACCGCAGGCCTCTGGAGACAAAGACTGGCCATTTTCCCTGTGAAAGAAAAGTTGACAGCCCAGGTTGCTGCTGTCAGTTTGTAGGGTTCCCTTGGGGCTGTCAGGGCAGCAGAGGTTTGAGGTAGGGGCAGGTTGGGTCTGAGATACATCCTTAATCTTTCATATTTTTTGGAGGCGTTTGGCCACTCAGGGCCACAGGCCCCTGGAGACAATAACCGGCCTTT